>NC_056628.2:116913558-117214848 GCF_002870075.4 Lactuca sativa
TCTACTTAGCTTCACGAAGCACTTTTGTCATCATACCTGAATTAACTGGTTTTCACATAACATTCTTAATGGGGTAATTATTTCTTTCTTTTGTAGTATGTGTTTAAAAATAGTATCTTATTTTTGTGGAAGTAGTTACTAATGCGAGTATTAGTTTTTGAAGATGGGAGTACCTGGTCCTAGGATCCAAGAGACTTTTACTTACCTATTAGATGGGATGTTGGTCCCTGTTAAGATCTTTGACTAAAACTGCACTTAGAACATTAGAGGACACTAAAAGGTATAAAAGGAACTGTCCCGCATCTTATGGTTTCACTAAGAAAGGTGCTGAACTTAAATTATTCTTATGTTCATGAAAAGGATCCTCATGTTCTTCGTTCCACTCAAACCTTTTATTTGTGTTAAAGATGTCATTGAAAGGTTTACAACTCTTTGAGGATCTTGAGATGAATCTGTTTAGGGTTGCTACTCTTCCTATTAGTCTTTGAGTATCCTTTATCGAGTATCCTTTATTTTCTCCTGCTTGCTTCTCTTCCTATTTTAGTCATCATGTATCCAAGGGAATTGCCTAATCTCATTCCACAATTCCATTTGGAAGGTTTCAACTTCGTGTTGTATTCGTCTAGTATGTTGAAGGTGTTTTCAAGATCATTGATGTGATCTTCAACTTTCATTGATTTGACCACCATGTCATTGATGAAGACTTCCATGGACTCCCCCAGTTTACCCTTGAACATATATTTAACTATCCTTTGGTATGGTTTACCTACATTTTTAAAACCAAAGGGCATAGTAGTATAGCAATATATAGTTGTTGGGGTTATGAATGTGGTATCCTCCAGTTCTGATCGTTCCATTTGAATTTGTTGGAATCCTGCTAATGAACATTAGTAGTTCATGGCCAACCATAGAGTTTATCATGGAATCTATGTGCAGTAGGGGGAAAGGATCCTTAAGGCAATCCTTATTAAGATCCGTATAGTTCGTACGTACTCTCCATTTACAATTCTTCTATTATACGAAGAGAACGTTGCTAGCCACTATGACAACCCGAAATTTTCCATCCAGTACGGCCTAACACTTCTTTGAAAGTCAAACTCATTACTGTTATCTTTTAGCACAATTAGAGGTTTATTTGAGAATTTTGAGCCTTGTACACTTGAGGAATAAGTGTCGGGGTTAATCGGTTGAAGTTCTAGCACAAAGAAATGGCCATAAGCACATTAACCATGAGTTCACAGCCACCACATGGGAGTTTATGGACGTAAACTCCATGTGGGCCGTAAACTCACCTTATATGGTGATGTTAAAGACCATTTGTTCATTTCTTTCATTTCCTTGGCCCAAATCCTCTCAAGTATCATCCCGATCTTCGTCCCCGATCTCCAAAACTCGTAAGTATCTTGCCATAACTAGTTGATATCATAGATGATCTAGTGAACCTACATGGTTTCATCTGTTAAATCATTCCGTTTTGTAGATTTTCAAGTTACACCAAGAACACACACTAGTGTTCTTGGCCAGAAACGACCATTCAAGCTTCTAGATCATAAGTGCTCTTGTTCTAACTTGTTGTACACTAGGTTTAACATGTTTATAGCCTAGAAATCATAAGGAAACACAAGAGTAAAGGAGTTTACGGCCAAGACATGTTATTGGCCCGTAAACCACTATAAGTGGGGCAATTTGCACCCTAACTCCTTCCTTATGCCTAGAACCCAACTTAGATCATATCCTTGAAGTGTTAAGGACCTTAAGCATCCAAGAAACCATGTTCCCATAGAGTTTACGGCCGTAAACTCATAAGGATTGGTCCTTAGGCCGTAAACTCTATAAAGGGGTGATATTGTGCCCCTAATGCTGCCACATGGCTAGAACTTAACATAAAACCAATCCCCAATGAGCTAGAAACCTCAAAACATCAAATGGTACTTCCTACCATGAGTTTACGGATGTAAACTCATGGGGAAGTGGTACTTGGGCCGCAAACTCAAGTTAAGTTCATTCTTGGACCTTAAACCCACCCATCCTCTAGTTTAAGCATTGGAACACTTAACCACTTAAACCCTTAGAGTTTTAAGCCACTTTTGGTGATCCAATGAGAGTTTACAGCCAAGAGTTTACTCCCCTGGGCCGTAAACTCCAACAAACATAGTCAGTAGACCATAAACTCTCGTATGAGGCTTTGCACTCCTTTGTTGCAACCCGATAGCATCCTAGCACTTGACCAAAGTGTTTTCCATGCAATAGGATGTTTTTATATGTTTAATTAGTGTTTTAATCAATAATTGTTTATATACATATGTCTTCATATGTTATTAGGATCATAGAGTGTGTTCAAGACTTCACTTGACACCTAGCAATCCTACAACTTCAGTTCATCCGTACCACTCACTACAGGTGAGTTCGTACCCCTTAATCAATATTTTAAATGTTTTATGGGGGGATACAAGTAGAATCATGCTAGTTATTATATCAATCACATTTGATTAATAAGCAGCATTTAAATGATTTACTACTCATTCGCTGTTTTACCAAACAGTTTTCTTCACATGATTTTCATAAACGTTTTATATGTTTAAAACTCCTTATTAAACTGTTCATTTTACACTGTATGTTTCATTTCAAACTCATTTACAATTGTGTTTGAAACAAATGTTTCTTTATACTTCAACTGTTTATCAAACTGTTTTGCTTCAATCTGTTTTACAAATTCTTATACTTATCAAATACATTTACTTAAGCTCTGTTGTACTTATTATCAATTACATGTCTATGTATGTATAGTTATATAAGAAATGTTTAAAAGACTTAGGAAGGCTATCCGCCTTATTTCCTTTTCGCGCTTGAGATGTGGTCTGGTGGGGTATCGGGTATTCGTCCGAAGGTCGTTTAAATATTAGTTATATATCATGTGTACATATTTAGTCATAAAGGTTCTTCCAGTTCATTCAATACCGTTGGGTTGCAAGGGTATACTTCCATGATCATACGTACCAGTTACATCACTAGTAAGTTACCATAGGGGTAGCACAGGAGGATACTAATACTATTACTAGAAAATGAAACATTCAATGAGTCAGTTCATTCATGAGTCAGTACATTACTATACATGCTAGATAGAGAGGGAACATACATTACAGCTAGCACACGCAGAACGTTTCAATACATACAGGCTAGACAGAGAAAGAGTACTCTTTCAGTTAGCACATTCATTACATATACATTCATGCAGTTATGTGAACCATTGAGCGGGTCATGGCACTTCCTGCCATGACCGTTCTTGTATCCTGAATATCCTTAATTGGGGAGCGTATGAGTTTGCGTATAGATCTATACTGGATTGACTATCCTACACCTTGTTGCTCGCTACAGTGGGACTTGCAAGTCTACGGGTGCCAAATGTCATTTCTTACAGCGTCTTACATCGTCGTTTTAGTAGAGTCGGTAGCACGATACAGGTCGATCACATGTTACTTTAAATTACAATAGATTTAATGTTGTTAGTACGGTGGTAGTTCGATACTACACCATAGTACTATTTCATTTCCCCATTACATTCACTTCGTGAACATTTACGCGATGCACGGTAATGTAGAAGCTATATTTTTGGTTAATGATAGTCAGATTTAGGAAAATACACACTCTTACAGGAGACACACACATATACTAGATGCCTTGGTAGAAGGCTACTCTCAGTAGGAAGCATAGGGCTTTCTAGGATGTTCAAAACGTTTTCATACTTACATTTCATATACATACAAATACTTACATTTCATATACACACAAATACTTACAGTTCATATACACACAAATACTCACATACAACTTAAGACACTAAAATACTTATGATCTCACCAGCTTTAAATCTGATACTCTCTTTCAAAATAACTTGTATCCTCAGGTCAACTGTAGACAGGTACAAATGCAACGTTTAGAGAAGATGAAGCTCGTTCAAGACTCATCTTTCATTTTGTTTTATACTTTATTGTGTGTCATAATTTGACAGAACACACTTGTATTAAAATTATATTATTAATGCAATGGATGATGTTGTTGCTTGTTTACTAATTTGCATTGTTGTGACACTGTATATGACGTCCTCCGCCCCAGAACGTTTCCGCCGTTCATGGTTTTGGGGTGTGACAGATTGGTATCAGAGTATTGTTTATAGTGAATTGAGTATATCAACCTATAAAAAGACTATAAATACAATGGGATTAAAATACTCTGACCAAGAGTTTATACTTTAAGTAATAAAATATTTAATTAAGTATACACGCCTGCATTCATACTAAAATCAGTGTCACTAGGACAGTACAAAAGAATAACAATTGTTGGGCAACACAGGTGGACTTAGAGACATATGGTCAAAACTGGGAAGATATAGCCTGATCAACTATATTATCCGAGGGTTGACTAGCATGTGCCTAAGTGTAGTTATGTGGTTGCAACAAGTCTAAAATCTTACCAACAATACCACAATGAGAACAGTAGAACATAACATTAAACTTAAAATACAATAGGAGTATTTGGTGTTACTATCAGTACTTTATACTTGAGAACTAAAACGGGATCTTCATTACTAAGTTGATAGTTGCTATGTGGATACACTAAAGTTATATGTAACTAGGATGTTATAAGTCACACCCCCGAACCAGACGGCGGAAACGTCCGGGGGCTGTCGTGACTCAATTGAATACCATAACATTGAATCTATATGAAACATAACAACATTCGTCACCATGCATTAATATTGTACAACCAGTAGAGTTTACATTCATTACATTGTCTCAAAACATTACATTCTCGAAAGTGATTGTTCGATACTAGTTAAACGACAGCAAAACGTCATAGAGTACAATTCATCCTTCACTTTATCTGTTACCTGAGAATACAAGTATTTTGAAAAACGTCAACATATGAAATGTTGGTGAGTTCATAAGTAGTGTTTGAAACCCAATGTTTGTATTGTTTGAAAAACCACTAGAAAATCCGATATTTTCTGAAAAGAAAGGCTTTGGAAAACGTTTGTGAAGATCCATAGGTATGCTTGTTTGTTTCTATACTTGTAAAAAAAAATGTTCATTGAAGTCGTATGTATTTCAAATCTGTACGTATTGAAAACCCTAGGAAAACCCGATGTTCTCCTAGTTCCTTGAATTACATGAAGTTACATTGAAACCATTGCATAGCGTATAGTGTCAGTCCCAGGCGACGTTGGAAGGTTCTCGAGCAGGATTATTTACTACAAACCCGCGTTACACAAACGCCCAGTTTATAGTTATACTCACGAACCCGAAGGCGTCGTCAGTACTAATCGCGTTATCCAATCGCCCTGACTAGGTGTAGTCCCACATCCGAAGAGAAAGAGGTCACGAAGACCTCGGTGACTCCATTAACCGGTTGGGGATAAAAATGTACGAGGGGTCCCAGACCCGCCTCGCAAAAAGGCAGACTCCACTGGCGACACTAAAGGACCCTTGGGGACCAGTAGTCTACAGCCATTGAAAGTCCGGTTACGTCGTGTCGGATTGGTAAAACCCAACACTTCGTAAGATAGAGGTCTTCGGGCCTTAAGATCAGGTCATTGGGCTAGCTAGGCTCAACGAACAAGATTTTACACTTTTGGGGCCCAAAGATGGTGCGTAGACGTCTGTGCACACTCGTATGTATAGTGAATTCCAAATCGTTAGTTGTATGAATCATAGTGTCGTAGTGTCATAGCGTCATAGGGTCGTAGTGTCATAGTGTCGTAGTGTTAGTAGTTTCGGATTTTATTGGTTCGAGACCGAACCAATTCGTTTAACAACGACTTTTGGTATTGTAGTGTATTGTATTTCGTCGATAGCCGCGATGCCATTATTTAATCAAATTGTGTATATTGAATTAGCCTTGAAATATTCCTGTTTTCAGCCCCTCATTATTTGTAAAATTTACATTTTCAACCCTTTTTATTAAATACTTCCCGGTTTGGTCCTTAAACTATTTTTCTTAACATTTTAACACCAAAAATTATTGAAATTAATATTTTTCAGCATATTTTTCATAGAAAATAGTTTAAGTCCCTGAAAATGCTATTTTTCTCGGTTTTAGCCCTTCTTTTCGCAATTTTGACAATTTTGGCCCAAATTGGAAAATGTTTGCAACTTTGGTCCTTTTTAAATTTAAAAAGCATTTTAAACCTTTGAAAAGGATTTGGGACACTTATAGTCCACTGTTTTACAGAAAATTACAGTTTTGGCCCTCCAAAACAGAAAAATTCGCATAATGGGCCTCATTGGGCCGAAAATGTCATTTTTAGCCCATTAAGCTTGAAATTTATGTTTTTAATCCGCTAATTGAGTATAATTCCAGAAATAATTTTATGGAAACTGTTTTGGCACACTTCATCCATCAGAATCTGTGAAATGTCAATTTGGGCCCTTAATTTTGTATTTTTCACATTTTAGGCCCAAAATTTGTGTTTTTAATCCAAAGAAAATTATTACTAAACTACTTAGCCATTTTTCTTGAAACACTTTGTATGTAGAAATATATTTGAAGCTAAGATCATAAAACATAAGTTATATCTCGGTTTTGAGGGGTTTTATGGCTAGATCCAACATTAAAACACATAAAAGCATACATATAAGCATGGAAATCATACAAGGCATACAAAACACATATAGATCTACACTTTCACTTGTATTCCCCCCCACAAAACTCATAAAAACAGAAAATAGGGGGTATGAAGCTCACCTTGGGTGTGGGGGCTCGGTTTTGCAAAGAAAATGGAAGGAAAATGAAGTGTTTTTGGCCTTAGCTCCCTTCCTTGGTAGATCTCGAGTTTGAGATGGTTCTAGGGTGCAAGATCACGATTTTTGCATGGATTAGGAAGAGATTTTTGATAAATAAGGAATACAAGTCATAGATCCAAGCAAAACCTTACCTTAGATGATGATTTTTGTGGAAGAACTTCCTTGAATGCTTCCTAATTTTCGAGATTTTGGATGGAGAAGAAGGGAGTGTTCTTGAGAGAGAGTTAAGAGATTTTTGTGGTGTGTGTGTGTGTATGGCCGAGAGTGAGAGAGGAGAGAAGAAGAAATGACCTTGATATGATGCTTGCTTGGAAACATGAGTTATGTGCATGGAAAAATGAGAATAATGCATGGATATCCTATGGGTAAAGATGAGGTGTCATTTGAAAGTCAACTCTTTCTTGGATTTGGGCCTTGGGCTGAGAATGTGAAGGGAAAAAGGAAAAATTTGGGCTTTTACCCCTAAGCCCACTATTAGAGGTAGTTTGGGTGCTTATTAGCCTTATAAAATAAAATTGTGATTTTTATGCTTTAATAAGCTAGGTTAGGTTAAATTATGGATCAAAGCTTGTGATTTATTTCATTCTAGGCCCAATATGACTCAAGATATTGAAATAAATAAGTGTGGGTCCAATTAGAGCCCAATTAGGGTTCTAAGCCCATGATAGTCTAATTGGAAGCTTATTGGTCCATTTGAATCCAATAAGGAAGTTCTAGTCCAAAATAGACCTAACAAGAACTTCTAGGGTTTTCCAATTGTTTGAGGACTATTTGTAGTATTTGTATGATGTATTTGATTGAAGTTTTTGATTCACAATAACTTGAATGTATAGATTACATGACACAAAATTTCCAGTTGTGACATTATACACTTAGAATCTCTGAAAATTTTGCTTTACCCCTATTCTGTGTGAATTTGGAGTTAAGGTCACTTATTCGAAGGCCTATCCTGTTTCGATTACATATAACTGGTATGCACTTTACAAATAGTGATGTAACTAATGAAGATTTTCTAAATAATTATCTAGATAGTTCGTGTAATAATTATTTTCTTACACCAATTCTCGCATAGATAACATGGCTGGACTCCATCCCCACGTCAACCGGTACCTTCCAAATGAGGTCATTGCTAGATGGTTTAAAGAAGAACCAGAGAATGATCATCCTATCCATGTGAATGATCACCATGATGAAGACCTTTTGGATGATGCTAACTCTGAACCCGAGGTTGAGAACCTACCCCAGGCAGCTCCCTTTCCAAATCCTAACCCTCGTCTGGCTTTTCAAAGCCCGACGCCTCAGTGGGTGGAATGCTTGGAAACATGGAGCCAAGGACAAGATCAGCCCATGCCATTTAATGGTGACCGAAGCTTCTATGACCTGAGCAATGGGGGCTCATCAGACAGAATCTTGCCAATCTTGGTCCGCAGAGTGGCCCGAAATGAGATTCAAGGCAAGACAGCCCTACATCAGATCACAGAAGTTGTCGCCGATGCGAGAATGCATACCCTCCACACCATTCGTCTAGAAGATGCTCGTGAGAGATCTGAGAGAGACCATGAAACCCTGTTGCAAGCACTGGCTGAATCACAAGCCGAAGTTATAGAGCTCTGAGTACGTCTGAGGGTGTACGAAAGACACCTACTTGATGTGGAGCGTCAATTGGCTGAACTGAGAGTTCACCAGAGGGATGACCGTCTCCAGTAGTAGATACTTTACTTATTTTTCCTTGTTAAAAGGAATCGTTTTTCTGTCTATGCCCGATGTGGCATTTTTGTTGAAACTATTTTGTACTGTAAGTACTTTTGGTTAGGTCTTTATGCTGTCAAGAACTATCTTCTCTGGATATGATGTAAGACCTTTTACAAGGTCATTTTTCCCAAACTTTTACGTCATGTATATCAATGATTTTGACAGTTGGCTAACTTCTGTGTCATTCTTTATTCGAGTACTCTCATCATACTTTCATTGGAGTCTATCTGAAACATGATTTAGTCAAGACATTGGACTATAGTAATTTAGCTCCGGAGACATTTCCAAGTCTCTTTTAGTGGTAGGATCATGTTATTCACCAACCAATGATACCTCGGCTTGAACGACAAACATATTGAGACCATTCTATGAACTTACTTCCACTCATTACCAGGACTGCATCATAGGGATGTAGGTGATCCCTTCATAAACACACTTCCACTCAATACTAGGACTGCATCATGGGGATGTAGGTCAAACCTTCGCGAACATACTTCCAATCCGTACTAGGACTGCATCATAGGGATGTAGGTCAAACTGTCGAGAACATACTCTTATTCTTTACTTGAACAATCGAAGTACATCTAGGGTTAACCAGAATCACTCACAAAAGCCTTATCTTTCGTGTTACAGAATCATGTCGTCATCCGGAAACAATCAGTCGAGCAAGGAAACCCCTGTCTTTCTTATGGACGCCGCTACCTTCCAAACCACAGTTACAGCTGCCATGATGGCTGCTATAACCGCTGTCCTTGCGCACTGTAGCGCTATCAACACAATCAATGCTGATAATGGGGTTGAAGATTTCGATCGTAGTATCCATCCAGAAAGTCATCAAAAGGTAACAGTCGCAGGCTCGCAAAGCTGAAAAGCATAGAACAAGAAACGAAAGCACCAAGCCCAGAAAGAACGCAAGAAATCCCAAAAGCTGGCCATGCAACAACAACAAGTGGAAACCCCTGCCATCCCCGTACCGAGTAGGCCATACAAGGGAAAACTCCCGAAGTGTGATAAGTGTAGTTTCCATCATCATGGGCTTACCATGAGATGCAATGTTGCAATTGCCTAAAAATAGGGCACCATGCTTGTTGCTGTGGAGCACCGGCACGACCCATCACTCAATCCCCTGACATCATAGTCAACCAGGCTTACGATGGTGGTGTTAAAACTAGACCCTATGAAAGGAAAATTTCAATGTGGATGAACAAGGAGAACCCTCGTGTCCACGTCACTTCCATCACTTCCATCACCAATGTTGGTGCTGTCCAGTTATGTCACAATTGTGGTGAAATTGGACACCTCAAGAAGAATTGCCCGATAGCGCAGAACTCTGGCGCAGACAGGAAGATTCTTAGGATCACAGCTGCAGGAGAGCCTACTCCAGACCCACGTTAATGTAATTTAGGCGTTTCATTGTAACAGACTTATAAACCATCCAAAACTAGTGCAACCAGAGTCTTACCTTTTGCGAGATCCCGTTGGTAGGGATGGTCGTGCTGCGTATACTTGTCTTTTGTAGTGTACCTTATCCGCAACAATAATCTTGTAGTAAGTCTAAATTACTATAACGCTATTGATGGTTGCACGGTTGTGTTTGTCTGTAACGCCTTATGTTCAAATCCAGTGTCTTTAAGTTTCCTTGTGATTCTGACATTATCATACGACTCGATTCAATTTGATCCGCACAAAACCAGCTTCATACGTACATCTCTTTCTTCGAAATCGCCTTTCCAGCGAAGCCGTCATATCAAAACACCGAAGTACTCATGCATGGGGTACCTCATAGTTCTTTTCCTTTCCGAAGAAATCCCCGAAGTACCATTCGTAAAGTACGTCAAGTTCAATCCAAAGATCCATACGGTTGATCTGTCGCTGAAGAATGTATACATGGGGGTGATATATAATCAAGGTTATATAGGTTTAGAATTGATGATTCCACTTTAACTTCTTTTCCGTAATGGGATGTGAGCTTAAAGAAGAATCAGTTATTCGACTATCTTTTCAATCTTAATTATATACAACTCGTATACACGAGATTGTGATCGTTGAGCCATGTATGAATTCTAATATGAACTTCAGGATGGAGAACTGCACAATGCTACGAGTAATCGCATCGTCATGTGATCAAACTTAGAACCCAGTATGACTTCTGTAAACAGATCGCCCTACAGTCTAAACACCTACGGAGATACAAAAACAGTCCAGACAACTTAGCGAACTACTCAACTATAGAATTGGAAGACCAGGCTTCTCACCTTGGAGAGCTCTGGTCTTATCCTTCCAGGAGTAGACAGATTGTATCATATGTGCCTCGACGATCAGGGATTCCGTTAAGATTTCCATAAGAAATCATTATCTCTGCCTCGCATAGATGAGTTGGTTGAGCAAACACAAGGAAAGAATTACTTTCAGAAATGGACCTGTGATCCGAATATCACTAGTTCAAGTGTTAGGGAAAGATGTCCTGAAGACTACCCTCCGAACTCGATTCAGACACTTCGAGTCCGTAGTGATACCCCTCGGATAGGACCAATACGCCTATAATATTCATGAGCTTAATGAGTAGGGTACGCCATTCTTACTTAGATCAGCTCGTCATTCTCCTTGTAATGACTTACTTATCTACCCTTGTAGTAAGAAGGAACCCATGGAAACATTACCCTCGGAGATACTTTTCGCAAAGTTCTCTGAACACGAGTTTTGGAATTAAAGAGTCAAAATTTCCTACGACACACTATTAGTGATGTGGAAATTCTTGAGTACTCTGTCAATTTATCCAAAACCGTTGGGAATTTGTCGGCACCAGAGACGCCAAACGAAATTCGCCAAATTCTAGGTCTTGCAGACCTAATATCGTAGTTCATTCAGAACTCCTCGCAAATTACAGAAACCCTTACGACTTTGACCAGCAGGGGGTGGCCCTTTACTGGGAAGTTAAGCAAGAGAAAGAACCTTTGGAATTCCAAGTGAGAGACCAAAATTCTTTAGGAAGTCTCTCTCTGGGAATGGCTTAATACGCTTCGCATCGCGTGGAAAGCTAAATCCAAGATAGTCAGGACCTCCGAGATTCTTACTAGAATCAGTCCTGTATCTCACAAACTAGACCTACTCCGCGAACTCAGTAAAGTACATTTTACCCTTCACGTCTCGATCTTGAAACCATAGCTTTCCGTTAGGACTGTCGTAAGTCCACTCGACGAGATCGAGGTCAACAAGATCTTCGCCTTCGTGGAAAAACCGTAGTGACCCTCGACTGAGAGGTTAAGCGGACGAAGAAACGTTGCCTCCCTTTAGTGAATGTTCGTTGCGATACCAACCGAGGACCCGAATTCACTTATGAGCGCGAGAACCTATCGATTTTGAAGTTTTCCCATCTCATGACTAGATCATTCATACCTACTTACTTGCCTAAATTCTAATTTCGGGACGAAATTCCCTCTGAGAGGGGGATGATGTGACAACCCGAAATTTTCCATCTAGTACGGCCTAACACTTCTTTGAAAGTCAAACTCATTACTGTTATCTTTTAGCACAATTAGAGGTTTATTTGAGAATTCTGAGCCTTGTACACTTGAGGAATAAGTGTCGGGGTTAATCGGTTGAAGTTCTAGCACAAAGAAATGGCCATAAGCACATTAACCTTGAGTTCACAGCCACCACATGGGAGTTTATGGCCATAAACTCCAGGTGGGCCGTAAACTCACCTTATATGGTGATGTTAAAGATCATTTGTTCATTTCTTTCATTTCCTTGGCCCAAATCCTCTCAAGTATCATCCGGATCTCCAAAACTCGTAATTATCTTGCCATAACTAGTTGATATCATAGATGGTCTAGTGAACTTACATGGTTTCGTTTGTTAAATCATTCCGTTTTGTAGATTTTCAAGTTACACCAAGAACACACACTAGTGTTCTTGGCCAGAAACGACCATTCAAGCTTCTAGATCATAAGTGCTCTTGTTCTAACTCGTTGTACACTAGGTTTAACATGTTTATAGCCTAGAAATCATAAGGAAACACAAGAGTAAAGGAGTTTAAGGCCAAGACATGTTCTTTGGCCGTAAACCCCTATTAGTGGGGCAATTTGCACTGTAACTCCTTCCTTATGCCTAGAACCCAACTTAGATTATATCCTAGAAGTGTTAAGGACCTTAAGCATCCAAGAAACCATGTTCCCATAGAGTTTACGACTGTAAACTCATAAGGATTGGTCCTTAGGGCGTAAACTCGATAAAGGGGTGATATTGTGCCCCTAATGCTCCCACATGGCTAGAACTTAACATAGAATCAATACCCAATGAGATAGGAACCTAAAAACGTCAAATGGTACTTTCTACCATGAGTTTACAGCCGTAAACTCATGGGGAAGTGGTACTTGGGCCGCAAACTCAAGTTAAGGTCATTCTTGGACCTTAAACCCACCTATCCTCTAGTTTAAGCATTGGAACACTTAACCACTTAAACCCTTAGAGTTTTATGCCACTTTTGGTGACCCAATGAGAGTTTACGGCCAAGAGTTTACTCCCCTGGGCCGTAAACTCCAACAAACATGGTCAGTAGACCATAAACTCTCGTATGAGGCTTCGCACTCGTTTGTTGCAACCCGATAGCATCCTAGCACTTGACCAAAGTGTTTTCCTCGCAATAGGACGTTTTTACATGTTTAATTAGTGTTTTAATCAATAAATGTTTATATACGTATGTGTTCATATGTTATTAGGATCATAGACTGTGTTCAAGACTTCACTTGACACCTTGCAATCCTACATCTTTAGTTCATCCGTACCACTCACTATAGGTGAGTTCATACCTCTTAATCAATCTTTTAAATGTTTTTAAATGTTTTACGGGGGGGGGGGGGGGGGGGAGGGGGGATACAAGTAGAATCATGCTAGTTATTATATCAATCACATGTGATTAATAAGCAGCATTCAAATGATTTACTACCCATTCGCTGTTTTACCAAACAGTTTTCTTCACATGATTTTCATAAACGTTTTATATGTTTAAAACTCATTATTAAACTGTTCATTTTACACTGTATGTTTCATTTCAAACTCATTTACAATTGTGTTTCAAACAAATGTTTCTTTATACTTCAACTGTTTATCAAACTGTTTTGCTTCAAACTGTTTTACAAATTCTTATACTTATCGAATACATTTACTTAAGCTCTGTTATACTTATTATCAATTTCATGTCTATATATGTATAGTTATATAAGCAATGTTTAAAAGGCTTAGGAAGGCCTGCCCGCCTTATTTCCTTTTCGCCGTTGAGATGTGGTCTGGTGGGGTATCGGGTATCCGTCTGAAGGTTGTTTAAATATTAGTTATATATCATGTGTAAATATATAGTCATAAAGGTTCTTCCAGTTCATTCAATACCCTTGGGTAGCAAGGGTATACTTCCATGATCATACGTACCAGTTACATCAGTAGTAAGTTACCATTCGCTGTTTTACCAAACAGTTTTCTTCACATGATTTTCATAAACGTTTTATATGTTTAAAACTCATTATTAAACTGTTCATTTTACATTGTATGTTTCATTTCAAACTCATTTACAATTGTGTTTCAAACAAATGTTTCTTTATACTTAAACTGTTTATCAAACTGTTTTGCTTCAAACTGTTTTACAAATTCTTATACTTATCGAATACATTTACTTAAGCTCTGTTATACTTATTATCAATTGCATGTCTATATATGTATAGTTATATAAGCAATGTTTAAAAGGCTTAGGAAGGCCTGCCCGCCTTATTTCCTTTTCGCCGTTGATATGTGGTCTGGTGGGGTATCGGGTATTCGTCCGAAGGTTGTTTAAATATTAGTTATATATCATGTGCAAATATATAGTCATAAAGGTTCTTCCAGTTCATTCAATACCCTTGGGTAGCAAGGGTATACTTCCATGATCATACGTACCAGTTACATCACTAGTAAGTTACCATAGGGGTAGCATAGGAGATACTAATACTATTACTAGAACAATGAAACATTCAATGAGTCAGTTCATTCATGAGTCAGTACATTACTATGCATGCTAGATAGAGAGGGAACATACATTACAGCTAGCACATGCATAACTTTCAGTATATACAGGCTAAACAGAGAAATAGTACACTTTCAGTTAGAACATTCATTACATATACATTCATGCAGTTATGTGAACCATTGAGCGAGTCATGGCACATCCTACCATGACCGCTCTTGTATCCCGAATCTCCTTAATTGGGGAGCGTATGAGTTTGTGTATAGATCTATACTGGATTGACTATCCCAAACCTTGATGCTCGCTACAGTGGGACTTGCAAGTCTACGGGTGCCAAACGTCATTTGTTATGGCGTCTTACATCGTCGTTTTACTAGAGTCGGTAGCAGGATACATGTTGAACACATGTTACTTTAAATTACAATAGATTTCAGGTAGTTAGTACGGTGGTAGTTCGATACTACACCATAGTACTATTTCATTTTCCCATTACATTCACTTCGTGAACATTCACACGATGCACGGTAATGTAGAAGCTATATTTTTGGTTAATGATAGTTAGATTTGGGAAAATACACACTCTTAGAGGAGACACACATAGATACTAGATGCCTTGGTAGAAGGCTACTCTCAGTAGGAAGCATAGGGCTTTCTAGGATGTTCAAAACGTTTTCATACTTACATTTCATATACATACAAATACTTACATTTCATATACATACAAATACTTACAGTTCATATACACACAAATACTCACATACAACTTAAGACACTAAAATACTTATGATCTCACCAGCTTTAAATCTGATACTCTCTTTCAAAATAACTTGTATCCTCAGGTCAACAGTAGACAAGTACAGATGCAAGGTTTAGAGAAGATGAAGCTCGTTCAAGACTCATCTTTCATTTTGTTTTATACTTTAGTGTCTATTATAATTTGACAGAACACACTTGTATTAAAATTATATTATTAATGCAATGGATGATGTTGTTGCTTATTTACTACTTTGCATTGTTTTGTTACTGTATATGACGTCCTCCGCCCCAGAACGTTTCCGCCATTCATGGTTTTGGGGTGTTTTTTGGGTGTTGCTTGTTTACTACCTTGGCAGCCTGACCTCCTTGATCCTTATTGTCTTAAGAAGTTTTTCTACTTCTTCTTGGAGGATATAATGTTTTTTGGGTGCAAACTTCCTTCTGTCTTGATGTATGGTTCTGAAAGAACAATCAATGTTAAGTTTGTGAGTTATAATATTTTTGTCTATAGCTATCATGTGTTCATGCTTCATTGCAAAGGTTCTCCTTCTTTCTTTGAGGAACTTTATAATAACTTCTTCTATGCTTTCTGGCATTGAGGATCCAATGATTATTTTCGCATCGGGATCCTTAAGGTCAAGGGGCACTTCTTTTGTATCTTGTTTTTCGGATTCTAGTACATCTCATGCCCTTTGCTTTAAATTCTATGCTTATTGGGGGAGTAGAAGTCTTCATTGACGTATTATTGCACTCTTTAGATTCTTCTTGGTCACTTGTGATCTTCAATGTCCCCCATGGGGTGGGAAACTTTACACATTGATTGTATGTTGATGAGACCGCATTTATGTTGTGGATCCATGACCTTCCTAATATAACATTATAGGCGGGTAGTTTATCATTTACACAAAATTGTGGCATAGAGCTTACCCCCTCCATGTAGATAGGCAACTTCATTTTGTTGATCATATGCTTTTTTTTTCGCCACTGAATCCTATTAGCACTAAGGATCTTTTGACTAATTCAGACACGAGGATGTTCATTCTTTTTAAATCATCTTGGAGTATAGTGTTGATCGAGGATCCTCGATTGACCATGATACTTCTAAGAAAATGGTTTGTAATGTAAAGTGTGATGACCAGTCCATCTTGATGAGGATCCCAGATGTCTACACTATTTGTTTCGGTGAAGGTGATCTCCTTCTCATTTGTGATTTATGTATTCTTTTGATTTCTTTCTGCAGAATAAGAGGTACTACATATGTCAAATCCTCCCGAGATAATATTGATTACCTTGGCGTCTGTAGGAGGAGATCCTGGTTTCTCTAGGATTTTATGAGGATCCAGATCATTTTCTTTGGATCATTCTTTTCTCCATCCCAGGATCTCTTTGAGATATCCCTTGCTGATTAGGTAACTGATCTCCTTCCTGAGGGCTATGAGATCTTTAGTAACATGACCAATTTCCTTGTGCTATGCACACTATTTTGACTTATCTTTCCCGGTGGTGGACTTTTTTCCCTTTTTTGGCCATCCTGCTTTGTCGCCAAGATCCTGCATAGCAAATATTAAACCTGAAACATCCACAGGAAATAATTAATCAATGATCTTAGAAAATTCTTCTTCCTCCCTTTCATCTTCAACGGAATATACCCTATGATGATGTGGTTTGGAATAAGGTTCATACTTTTAGGATCTTTGGGTCGAGGATTCGGCCTTCCAATTGGGGTTATCATAGGAGTGCGGTAGGTTTCTGCTTTTTTGATTTCCTTGTCTTCTTAGATCCTTTTGAATCTTAGTTCCTTGTTTCTCACTTCGTCCATTCTTTCGCATGGAGTCATTACATGGTCTTCATAGAAAGGAGAGTCCTTTTTCAAGCCCATTTTGAATGTTTCTACGGAAGTTTCCAGATCGATGTTGTGGATACCCAAGGCTTCCTTATAAAAACTGTTCACAACATCCATAAGGGATTCCTTAGGATCCCGAACTACCCGGTAAAGATCACAAGTGATCTTCTCGAACGTTCTTTTACAAGAAAATTGGTTGTTAACAGTATTAACTAAGTGAGCAAGCAATGTAATAGAGTAAGAAGGAATGTTAAGCAGCGAATTTAAGTATGATCTCGTGAGATTTGAATCGAAACTGCTTCATAGGCAAGCATTTTTCAAATGTGTGGGCTGGGGATGATCTCTATTCTTCCCTATATGGTAACACATGTTCTTCAGGATCCACAGTCCTGTCGTAAGGCTTCATGCTCGGAGTTTGGAAGCACTTCAGGACTTCTGTATAACCAATCACAAGAGAAAATATTGAGATCATGTTGCTTGTTGGGGAAACATCTTGTATAGGTTGGACTACTATGGGTACACTTGAGATCACCTGTCTTAACTGTTGGAGTTCCTTGGCTATGACCGGTCTCATTCCTACGTCAAGGTCCATAAAGTTAGTATTAAAAGTATTATTATTCACGACGATACCATAATCCTTGTTATTGGAAATGATGAAGGTTTTATCGGGATCCTAGACTACTGGAGCTCGCTCATTTGGAGTTGAAGCCCAAGTAGGAGTTAGGGTTGGTGTTGAGAATCTTATCTCCGAGTGGTTTCCGTGGATCCTGTATTTTCAATGTTCATGATCCTCGGCTGCAATATCGAGGGTGCCGCCTCTTGGGGCTTGTGGATCTCCGTCCTCCTTTTCTCTATTTCCTTGAGTACTTTCCTGTTGTCCTCTTTATGTTGAGTAACCTGGTGTTCCAGTCTCTTCATGATAGCAAAGAGCTCATTATTGGAAATCACTACACGAGAATGCTGAAATCCTTGGGAAGGGACTGGAGAGGTGTTTTCCTTCAGTGCCTCTAAAGTCTTCTTGGGAGCTCCGCTTTGAGCCGGTGGAAGGTTTATAGAGGAAATGGAATGAATGGAGGAAGAGGATAACATTGGTAGGGTAGACATGATTCACGAATGATGATGAACACTACGAACCCACGATGGGTGCCTAATTGTTTTGGTCAAAATTTTATCAAATAATATTCAACAAAATTGTATGAGAGGTTGTGGTCTTGTGGGTGAAGTGATTAATGAAACTAGAACAATGTTGCACAAGTGGTTTAAAAGGGAAGCCTTAGTCCTTTATAGGATCTCCGACATAAAAACTTGGGCGTTGATAATGATCACCTTCCTTGTTGCTTTTATTGATTTGTGTCACACCCCCAAACCAAGGATGGCGGAAACGTCTCGGGGTGGAGGACTTCATGTATAGTATCACAACAACATGTATAATAGTGCTCAAAGTAAATACAACCATCATTAATATAATTGAAAAAGTTACACCAATGTATATATTTACATATTTCAAATCAGTTTCATTATGATGACAAAATGAACTGTTGGACGATTTATCGTCCCATCCTCAAAACGCTGTTGATTTCCTGTTTCACTGAATTCATGAGAATACAAGTAGTTTTGAAAAAGTGTCAACACAAAGGTTGGTGTGACAACCCGAAATTTCCATTCTGAACATACCATATCAAGCCAATAGATGTAGATCAGTTACAGTGAAAATTCAGACTCCGAGTGTAAGTTAGGCAGTTTTCAGGATTTACACTTAAGAAGATATTAGGAGAGTGGTTGCACTAGGGTTTTGTGCAACACTGTTATTCCAAGACTCTAGGACATTAGAGTTCATTCCAGGAATAAAAATATTTTCTGCCAAAAATATTTCAGGACTATAAATAGAATTCTGAACCAAATTGGTTCATTTGTTGAATTCCAATTAGAGAAAAGCCAAATTTCCTCTCATGGATCTTCAGGTTTTTATCCCAGATTGTGAGTATACTTCTCTAGTTGTTTTATACTACTTGTTTTAAGCTTATTAACATAGTTTGTATGTCAAAAACATGAGATCCGGGAGTTTACCCCCTAAGAACGTTCTTGGGGAGTAAACTCCAAAATCAAGCCTAAAGGCCATTTAGTCCCATTTCCTTGTTAGGTAACTAGCTTAGGATGATATGTATGAACATTTGAGACTAGAAATCAATCAAGAACACTTAGCCTTAGGAGTTTACGGCCCAAGAGATTCTTGGACCGTAAACACCAATTTCAAGGGTTTAAATGTGCCCTACTTCCCCCAAAGGCTAGGCTTCATTATAGACATGTATACTAATGTGTTTAGAACCTAGAAAACATAAGAAAAGCACAAGTATTGAAGAGTTTACGGCCAAGAGTGGTTCCTGGGCCGTAAACTCCTATAAAGGGGTCAAAGGACACCCTAAACTCTTCCTTGAGCCAAGAAACAATTTGGGCATGTACCTAAATGTATTATGGACTAGCTAAAACACTTAGAACCCCAAAAGTGAGGGATTTTACGGCCCAAAAGGTTCTATGGCCGTAAACTCCAAGAAATGGTACCAAATGGTGCCATAAACTCTTCCAAAGCCAAGTACAAAAGCCTAGAATTGTTCCTAGTTATTATAGAGACTTGAAAGCCTCATAATCACCCTCCCAAGGGAGTTTACGACCATAAACTCCAAGGGAAAAGGGTCTTTGGGCCGTAAACTCCCCAAAGGAGTCAATATGGTGCCCAAACACTTGTATAAGCCTTGAAACAATTCCCACTAAGGTTGTAGTAATTCTAAGTACCATTCCAAGCCTTGGTTGAGAGTTTACGGCCAGGAGCTTACTCCCCTGGGCCGTAAACTCCAATGAATATGGTCTTTTGACCTTAAACTTCCATTAGGGGCATTGCACTCCTTTGTTGCAACCCATTAGCCTCCTAACACTAGACCGAAAGTGTTTTCCTCGCGTTTAAATGTTATTACTTGTATAATTAGTGTTATAATCACTAATTATTTATATACATATGTTCATATATGTAATTAGGATCATTTTGTGTGTCTAAGTCTTCACTTGACACCAAGCACTTGCCCGATCCTTCCTTCCGATAACAGTCCGTTCAATTCCAGTCACTTACTGCAGGTGAGTTCATACCCCTTAATCAATGTTTTAAACTGTTTTTAAATGTTTTATGGGGGGGGGGGGTACAAGTAGAATTATGCTAGGTATTATATCAATCACATGCGATTAATAAGTAGAATTATGCTAGTTATTTCATCAATCACATGTGATTAATATACAACATTCAAAAGATTTGGCTACTCATTAGCGGTTTTACCAAACAGTTTCCTTCAAATGATTTTTATAAACATTTTATATGTTTTAAAACTACTTATTACACTGTAGATCTTACTCTGTACATTACCTTTCAAACTTATTTACAACTGTGTTTCAAACAAATGTTTCCTTATACTCAAACTGTTTTATCAAAACTTATGCCTTCAAATTGTTTTATAGATTGACATCAAGTCGATCTTTTCTTAAAATAATATTTATGTTCAAATGTCTTACAAAACTTATTTATGCTTTTATATTATAAATTGCATGCCTCTATATGTATAGTAATATAAGAAATGTTTAAAAGACTTAGGAAGACTATCCACCCTATTTCCTTTTCGCGCCTTGAGATGTGGTCTGGTGGGATATCGGGTATTCCTCCAAAAGTCGTTTAAATATTAGTTATATATCATGTGTATATATATAGTCATAAAAGGTCCTTCCAGTTCAACATATGCCCTTGGGTAGCAAGGGTATACATCCATGTCCATACTTACCAGATAGATTACTAGTAAACTACCATATGGGTAGTTTAGGAAGATACTAGAACAATTACTAGAACATGATATCATACAAATGAGTCGGTTCATTCATGAGTCAATACCTATTAGAACATTACAGTACAATTACTATACTTGCTAGATAGAGAAAACACACATTACAACTAGCACACGTAGAACATTACAGTACAATTACTATACTTGCTAGATAGAGAGAACACACATTACAGCTAGCACATGTAGAACATTACAGTACAATTACTATACTTGCTAGATAGAGAGAACACACATTACAGCTAGCACACGTAGAACATTACAGTACAATTACTATACTTGCTAGATAGAGAGAACACACATTACAGCTAGCACACGTAGACCATTACAGTACAATTACTATACTTGCTAGATAGAGAGAACACACATTACAACTAGCACACGTAGAACATTTCAGTACTCTACTATACTATTACATGATCACACTTATAGGAGTAATTTTACATAGATATATCAGGAGGAGTCCTATTACATTTTATATGTATCGACTCTGTTATCAAATCCTCATTCTTACCTTTACCTTATGATACAATCACATATTTGACGAGATAGAATGGATTTAATATCCTAGTACCAAAGGATACGATTGTGGGATTGACCATTCCTAGAATCTCTGTTAGCTACAGAGGTAAAAGCACATCCACGGATGTCAACGGTTGGTACCATTACAGGTATACTTTAAGGGATTCACTATTCCTATACCCAGCTATTAGCAACAGAGGTAAGAGCACGTCTGCGGATGTCTTAAAGTTAACAATGTTAGTTACCCTAGTACCAAAGGGTAATATTCAGGTTAGTTATATTATTACCTTTATTTTGTGACTCATTCACATAACCAATGAGGTGAATTATATTTAGGTATCCTAGTACCAAAGGATACAATTTCTTATAATGATAATAATAGTAACACAGTTAGGTCTTGGTAGAAGACTACATTAAGAACATTTAGGTCTTGGTAGAAGACTACATTCAGAACAATTAGGTCTTGGTAGAAGACACCTTCATATACTAATAGGAATCATAGGGATTCTAGGGTTTTTCAAACACTTACAGTTCATATACACTTTCAATACTTACAATACATAGACTTACAAATTCTTGCATACAAATTAAGACACTAATTACTTATGATCTCACCAGCTTCAAAGCTGATACTCGCTTTCAAAATTACTTGTATCCTCAGGTCATCATAGACAGGTACCGATCCAACTTTTCTGATGAAAGCTGTTAGAAAAGTTTAGTTATGTTCTTGGTGTTTTAACTTGTATTCCCCCCCTAAACACTTGAGAAAACATGAAAAGGTAGGGGTATGAACTCACCTTGAGTGATTTCAGTAGATGAGTGTTGAAGAAGAGAAGTGTTCAACTCAAGAACACTTGAAGATTCGAAGATCTATCAAGAATGTAATGATGTTTGTGTAAGGAATCATTGATTTCATGGTGAAAGAATGAGAAAATGAGAGAAGTGTAAGGAGAGAGGAGGGTTTTCTTACCCTTGACCAAGTGTGTGGCTGAAAAATGGTGGGAAAAGTACCATGAAATGAGTAGGTATGGGCTGATGGTGAATAGTGACATGGAGTGGGTATGGGAGTGGTTGCTTGTGTCATAGAATAAAGGGAAGTCAACACTCCACCTCTTGTACTTCACCCACTCTTCTTGGAAAAGGTTTTATCCTTAAAAACGCGATTAATTAATAATTATGGGGTCTTATATGTTAACATAAAGTTTTGGGTGAAAATCCCGTGTTAAAACATTTAAAAACGAGCCTAAAACGCAAAACTAGTCGAAAACCGGAAAGAAATCGACTTCCAGCGAGGCCTCTCGGTCCTAGGCCGAGGTTCGGTCCTCCTGATGCTAGGCGCGAAGCGAAGGAAGCGAAAGCAGCAAGAAGCGAAGGCATGCTCGGTCCGAAGGAGTCAGAAGCGAATTAGACCGAAGTGAACAGTAACTTCGGGTTCGGGTGTGTGCGAGGTTCGGTCCTGGGAGGACCCTTCGGGTTCGGTTCTTTGAGCGAGGTTCGGGTCCGAGAGCACCCCTTCGGGTTCGGTCGTCTTGGTTTCGGTCCATAAGAGGTCTTTCGGGTCCTAAGAGGCTTCGGCCCTATTAAGAGGGTTTCGGGTCCTTAAGCCGTTTTCGTCCGTTCTTGCCCCGTTTTAAGCCGTTTTTGACCTGTTTAAGGGTCGGAATGACCCGAATGACTTCAGAAAGTTGCGGGAACTTTTGAGAGAGATTTGGGAGAGATTTCACATTCTTGGAGAGATTTCTCATACAAAGAGAGATTTAGGAGAGATTTCACATTCTTGGAGAGATTTCTCATACAAAGAGAGATTTGGGAGAGATTTCACATACTTGGAGAGATTTCTCATACAAAGAGAGATTTGGGAGAGATTTCACATTCTTAGAGAGATTTCTCATACAAAGAGAGATTTGGGAGAGATTTCACATACTTGGAGAGATTTGGGAGATATTTGACATTCTTGGAGAGATTTCTCATACAAAGAGATATTTGGGAGAAATTTCACATACTTGGAGAGATTTCAAAATAGAGAGAGATAGAGTGAAAACGATTGAGAGAGGTTTCATTTGTGACCTTTTTGAGTGTCCGGCTTTGCAATGTAAAGTCCGTAAACTCTGTTAAGCCTTGTTTAAGGATCTTACACACTCCCGATGAGTATGCAACTTTATTTTATCGGTTTGGCTCGCCACGTACCACAGTTTTAGGTTAAGGAGATCTAGATGTACGCACTTTTCGATTTATGATCTCTCATTAGAATAACGGGTTGTTTAGAAATTACATAATGTAAACTCTAGTACCCATGGGCAAATCGAGTCGAACGGTTTGACTTGTTGACTTCAGTTGACTTTGACTTGACCGGAAATTGACGGTTGTCACATCATTCCCCCGTTAGAGGGAATTTCATCCCGGAATTTCAATTTAGGCAAAGAGTAGGCATGAATAATCGAGCCAAGGAGTGGGGATACTTCCTAATCGACTGATTGCTCATGCTCCCAAGTGACTCCAGGTCCTTGGTTAGTATTCCAGTGAACCTTCACTAATGGAAAGCGGCGTTGTTGTGTTTGCTTGACCTCTCGGTCCATGGTCACTATGGTTCTTTCATGAAGGTGAGGCTCTTATGGAACTCGACCTCGTCGATGGGGATTACAAGAGTCTCATCGGATAGGTACTTCTGCAAGTTCGGGACGTGTCGGGTAGAATGTACTTTACTAAGCTCGCGGGAGTAGATTGAAGTTACGATTACAGGGCTGATTCTTTCAAGAATCTCGAAAGGCATAATTATATGGGGTTTTGGCTTTCCACGCTTTCCGAAGCGTACTAAGCCTTCCCAGAGTGAGGCTTCCAGAGGAATTTGGTCTCTTATTCTGGATTTCTAAAGGTTTCTCCCTCTTTCTTCTCTTCCCAGTCAATGGTTGCTCCCTTCACGGTCAAAGTCGTAAGGGGGTTCTATAATTTATGAGAAGTTCGAAAGGAACTAAGACGGTAGGCTAGCGAGACCCAGAATTTTGGCGTATTCCTGCTGACGCCTTTGGTGCTGACTGTTTCTCAACGGTTTTGATCAATTGAAAGGGTCCTTAAGGATTTCCCCATTGGTAATGATGTGTCTTAGGAATTCGAGTCCTCAATTCCAAAACTCGTATCTAGAGAACTTCGGGTAAGACTTCTTTGATCGTATTGCTTCTGCGGTTTATTGTAGCTACTCTCCTTGATTTCCTTCTTACTACGAGGGTACATAAGCAAATCATTTACAATGACAATGACTAACAGATCTTAGTAAGAATGACATATCCTATTTATTACGTTCATGAATACTGCGAGCGGGTTGGTCCTATCTGAGGGGTATCACTACGGACTTGCAGCGTCCGCATCGAATTTGGATGATTGTCATCAGACATCCTTCTCCAATACTCGCGACTAGTGATATTCAGACCACAGGTCCAATTCCTGAAGGGTACCTCGTTCCTTGCGGTTGGTTGGCCTATTCGTCTATGCGAGGTAGATAGTAAAGGTTTCTACTGGAGATATTGTCGGGGCCTCTGAGGTTGATGGAACTATGAGAAATTTGCCTTTCTATTTGAAGAATAAGACCGGAGCTCTCCAGGGTGAGAAGCTTGGTTCTTTAATTTCATCGTTGAGTAGTTCGACAGGGTTGACCTGACCGTTCTTGTAGTTCGGTAGGAAGCATGTGGGTTTGGTTTTTGCGACTAGACCTTTTCGGATGGTAGGACATTCACTCGTCCTCCTGGGCAACCTTGGACAGAAGCTCATGGCGGGGCTCGTACCTGGTCCATCTATCATTAACTTGCGTATATAGGTCGTATGTGCTTAAGATTGGCAAAATAGTTGGATGGGTGACTCTGCCCGAATTCCACAATCAGACATGGAACAGGAATTAGGGCGAAAGCACACATCCAATGTTCGTAGAATCTTAATTATACATTATCCTCGCGTAAACACATAGTAGTGGTAGACTAACTGTATCCGTCCCAAGCTTTTGTGCTTGAACCTTGTCTGCTACATGCGTGCATTCCCGAAGGTCTCCTGTAAATACTTGTGATAAGGTTTCGGGAAGTATAACACCCCTTTGGTGCGTGTTTTGGAGTTTCGTAGCGAGAGATGACCCGAAGATCCGTGTTGGACGCGTTTATGGGAGACAAAGGTTTCGATATTTGGGGGGGGGGGGGGGTTAGGTGAAGGGTCCGTTTGTAGTCGTTAAATCGGGAAGATGAGGACCATACTAATCGAAACTGAATGGTGACAACCGAATCTTTTTAGGTAAAACATGAGTTAAGTTGTATTCGTATGAAGTTCTCATTAGAGTGATAGGGTATCTTGTGTTTCTTTTCAATGGGTTTCGTTTGTTCGATATTATTATTATTGTAGATGATTCATACCACAGTGTCTAGCACTGGTAGTAGGTGTGTTTCGATAGCCAGTAATGATACTTGATATCATGATCCCTGACAGGTCTCCCTATGATCAAGCGGTATATGAACGTCGTATGAAATTTGATGTTGGGGAAATCCTCGAGTGGGTGGCCCCACTCAAGGACTAGGAGTCAGGATGGAATTATTTTTTTCAAGACTTCAGTATTTTGATTATAATTAACCCCGAGGTATGTACAAAGTCAAACACATCTTACAGGCAATGGTCCTAAGGTCATATATGAATGTCTTTGGTTTGATTTGAACGAGAGTGTATTTTAACTATTTTTAGAAAGACTGTGATTTAATCAAAGATAGCAAATTCATTACAAACATATGTTACTTAAACGTTTTTGTTGTTGGAAACATTACAAAAGTCCTAATATGGTTCCCTGTTACCCTTGTTGGTTCGTTTGTTACACTCCTCCGGCTCCCCCGTCATTCTTCTTAGTTGGACAGTTTCTCTTGAAGTGTCATATTTCGCCACATTGGAAGCACACTAGAATTACTTTGGTATTGGGGGTTGAAGCGATGTACTGAGTCGGGGCCTTACAGAAACGGAGGATATGCCCTTTCCTATTGCAGTTTTTACAGTGCATCTCCCGACAATCCCCATGGTGATGGAAGCCACATTGGTTACACCTTGGGAGTGATCCCTTATATGTTTTGGCCGACGTTTAGGTGGCGGACCCCGTGGCTAGTGTCGAGGCATGAGTCGTGACGGCTGTTGTAATTGTAAGGGTGGCCATGGGTTGTTGTCTTTTAGCGGATCTTTGAGATTGGTTGCGTTCCTTTTTGTTCCAAAACTTTCGTTTCTTGTTCGCAGGTTTGTGGCCTGAGGTATTTTCGCTTGCAGACAACCGTTGGTGTCTCTGATTGTTACCTCCATCTGTATTGTCAGTACCGCTTCCATCTATGCTGGCGTCGTTAGTAGCCATGATGGCTATCATGGCTACCGTGACTGCAGCCTGAAAAGTAGCAGAGTCTATCTGCAGGGTTGGCGCCTTGCTAGTTCGTTGGTTGCCTCTTGGTGAAGTCATAGCTATGTTCCATGATGAAAAACGACTTCGTTAGTGGAAATGATTATCTTAAGTGCATCCTTACGATTTATATTTACGCATATAAATTTTTGCACATTACTGTACTATTCCTATTGTTTCCGCTAACGTTCCTGAGATGGAGTTATGGCAGTGGGTAGGTGTAGGTTTCATACAGGCATTAAGCTTTACTCATCTTAGAATCATGTTTGTCCGAACACACTTGGCTGAGGAGTTTTGATGGGACCCGGTGTATTAGTTCCTGAACGATCGCACCCCATAGATCTACGAAGAAAGCATTCCCTCAATCATAAGGGTTAAGGGGAGAAACGGTAATGAGTCTTTAGAATGATTGTACGTTGCGGGTTTTCTAACTAAGTTTATTGATCTTAGTTCAATTTATAACGTATTTTGGCTGTTAAGGGTGTTCTAAAAACTGTTCATAACGGGAGTCTTTATATGGTAAACCCATGAATTTTTTATTTTTTTAGTAGTTCAGTATCCAAGTGAAACCTTGTAACTTGACCCAAGCTAGGTCCTTATTATGACCAATTGATGTATGCTTAGTGGTATGATTAAGACCTAATAGACCTTCGAGTCTGTTAGGTATACCCTAAGCCCACCTTGTTAATATGACTCTAGTAATTCTGGTTTCGGCGAAATTTTTTTGACCTAGATGCAGGTCTACCTCACATCTATGCAAGGAAAAGTTCAGATAGCAACTAGATCTCTCGATTAATATGACCGCTTAAATCGCAGTGTCGTGCTTACGCCTAGGATAGAGTAGCACCAACGCATACTCATGAACCTAATTTACATGGTCTTGAGAGCGGTATGAACTCTACTTACGACGATCTGTCCCTTGCGATGCCAGAGGCAAAGTCGATGCACCTTGCAGCTCTGTCAATCGATGCTTGGCTTGAATCCTCCTCTCTTTGAATGCCGTGTGTCTACCCCGTTACTCTCTTGCCTCTGCCCGAGTGGCGATAAGATCCTAAATAGAGAGTTGGTCTCAGAAATAGTAGTCTCTTTCCGAGTCTCGGGTACGTGAGACAGTAGGGTCTGTAGTAGCGCGCAGTTTCCGAACTCGGGTTGTAGTCTACCTGTTTAATCCCCGATGTTCGCGATCTGCCGGGTCGGTCCCCCATGGTTGAGGTCATAGCACCCTCGTTGATCTCCACATGGTACTTGTTGTCATTGTTGTCGACATTCAACCCTCGATCACGATTGCCCAACGGGGCACAGGTTCGATGTAGTCGAAACGGTTCGCAGAAACCCTTGCTATGCATGGAGGATTGATAACCTCCGGTTCCACTTCCGATTCTCCTCTTAACCATTCACCATTTCTCGGGTTCGGATTGGGAAAGTAGGGGTCGTCCGGTAAGTAGGATCTTGCTATGTTGTACTTGCGACAATAACAGTGGAAGAGATAATTACTAGGCGTCTAACTCTATAATTAATTACTTATAGGGGGTGATCCTTATTAGTTACTTCTATAATGACATAGTGCATACTAATTACATATAACCAGATATGATATACCATCGAATAAGTGATCCTACCCTAGGTCTACATCCAAACAAGGAAAAGGAAGTAAGGCAACGACCACAAATTCTAAGTCTATGATTTCTAAGTTACCTATAACCTTAGAGTATCCACTTAGTGACTATAGACCTATTATTAAGGATCTATTTAGTTTTCATATAAGTTATGATATTACAAAATACTCCAATAGTATTTTAAATTTTATGTTTGGTTCTAATGTTCTCATTATGGTAGTGTTTGTAAGTTTTAGACTTGTTGCCATATCACAACCATTCTTGGGCATGTGCTAATCACTCCTCGGACCAGCATAGTTGATCAGGCTATGCCACTCCCAAGACTGACCATACATCCCCGAGCTTACATGTGATACCAACAATCATTACTTTTGTTTTGTTCTAGAATTATGTTGACCTTAGTATGTATGCATGCATGTATACCTTTAATAAGAAATTGTTTATTTCTAAAAGTATAATTGTTTTGAAACTTTAAATCAGAGACTTTAGTCCCAATGCATTTATAGTTTTTATATCTTATGTGGTTTGATATATTGAGTTCACTATAAACAATGCTCTGATACCAATCTATCACACCCCCAAACCAAGGATGGCGGAAACGTCCGGGGGTGGAGGACTTCATGTATAGTATCACAACAACGTGTATAATAGTGTTCAAAGTAAATACAACCATCATTAATATAATTGAAAAAGTTACACCAATGTATATGTTTACATATTTCAAATCAATTTCAGTATGATGACAAAATGAACTGTTGGACGATTTATCGTCCCATCCTCAAAACGCTGTTGATTTCCTGTTTCACTGAATTCCTAAGAATACAAGTAGTTTTGAAAAAGTATTAACACAAAGGTTGGTCAGTTCATAAGCTTTTGATAGTAAGAGTTTGAAAATCGATCTTTATAAAGAGATGTATGTTACCAAGAAAAATCCTATATTTTCCTTATAAAAGTTATGTGGTCCTAAATCCCAGAACCAAGAATGAACAAGTATTTTTCATACTTAATGATATAAAAGTGTTTTTAAATTGGCATAAAACCCTTTTTAATTTGAGAAGAATCCCATAATGAATGATGTGTAGTCTTAAATACCAAGAATGAAAATATACAATAATATTTGTAATTATTGATATAAAAAGTGATTTTAAATTGACATAAAACCCTCTTTGATGTGAAGGTGCACAAGTATTTTTCCATACTTAAAGAAATTTCAGTGAGCTAAATCGACATAACTCGCTAATTTAAAGTTAGAACCCGTAAATCTTATGATTTGTTAATACCACATGTGAGCTATCATAACCATACTTGACTTAGACGGCCTCGTAATACGACGTTCTTCAGGCGTCGGAACTGTTATGACACTTGTCACCTCAGACCTTCCGGTCTAGCCGTTGCAAGCAGCTCTGGTGTGGGTTTGTCAAGCCCAATATAGATCTATACACAGCTATCACGTTCTCCCTACAAGAGATTCTGGTTACAATTTATAGGACTTTTTGAATTGGTTAGTTTAGAAGTAACCCGAAGCGAATGACTCACAAATTTATTCATTAACAGATTTACGTGAACTAAACTGAAAACCTTTGGTAAATAAGTTTGAGAAGTAAATGATACATAAACTATACCTATTACAGTTTATCCAAAACGTTTGTAATGTATAAGAACTCTTTCATGAAAATGCATTAGTGATATGAATCCATTAACTATGCTTATTATAGCTTAATATACGTGTTCAAAATGAATGAATAATTTTATCATGAATGACTAAGTTTCAGTTTATGATGATAAACTAACAAGGAAACACATTCATTATTTAGAACTTATTGTTATACACTTTTCTCAACATAACACAAAGTGTTATGAAAGTTATAAGTTTTTAACAAAATTTCAACCTTTCTACAATGTTTTAGAAAAGTCATAGAAAAATCATACGAAGTTGAAAACTAAATCCATAAATTCAGAGAGTTCTCAAAATGTGTCTAGTTTACTTATAATTTTACTCATGATTTTTAATGAACTCCAACTTGGGTGAAAAAGTACATAATCACAGACTAGTCCGGATTGGGGTTTGAAATGATAGGCAGTTTTGTAAAAATCACCATAAATTGTTGAAGAATCGTATGGAGATGTGCAAGTAGTCATTTTAAAGCTAAGAACTGGAACTAATTGCACCTAAAACAGTTTTGAAAAGTAAAATGTTTAAGTTGTCCAAAACAGTGCGTGAATGGAGTCCAACTTTTCTGATGAAAGCTGTTACAAAAGTTTAGTTATGTTCTTGGTGTTTTAACTTGTATTCCCCCCCTAAAAACTTGAGAAAACATGAAAATGTAGGGGTATGAACTCAGCTTTAGTGATTTCACTAGATGAGTGTTGAAGAAGAGAAGTGTTCAACTCAAGAACACTTGAAGAATCACTTGAAGATTCGAAGATCTAACAAGAATGTGATGATGTTTGTGGAAGGAATCATTGATTTGAGAACGAGGGAAGTGTAATAATCATAGAGAGGATGAATTATACTTATGAAGAGTGTGAGAAAGCTTGATAATCAGCCTTGAATCTCGAACTTGAGGGAGGAAGTTTGAGAGGAAAAGAGTTTGGTCTTCTTGGTGAAAGAATGAGAAAATGAGAGAAGTGTAAGGAGAGAGGAGGGTTTTCTTACCCTTGACCAAGTGTGTGGGTGAAAATGGTGGGAAAAGTACCATTAAATGACTAGGTATGGGTTGATGGTGAATAGTGACATGGAGTGGGTATGGGAGTGGTTGCTTGTGTCATAGAATAAAGGAAGTCAACACTCCACCTCTTGTACTTCACCCACTCTTCTTGGAAAAGGTTTTATCCTTAAAAACGTGATTAATTAATAATTATGGGTCTTATATGTTAACCTAAAGTTTTGGATGAAAATCCCGTGTTCAAACAATTAAAAACGGGCCTGAAACGCAAAACTTGTCGAAAACCGGAAAGAAATGGACTTCCAGCGAGGCCTCTCGGTCCTAGGCCGAGGTTTGGTCCTCCTGATGCTAGGCGCGAAGCGAAGGAAGCGAAAGCAGCAAGAAGCGAAGGCATGCTCGGTCTGAAGGAGTCAGAAGCGAATTAGACCGAAGTGAACAGTAACTTCGGGTTCGGGTGTGTGCGAGGTTCAGTCCTGAGAGGACCCTTCGGGTTCAGTTCTTTGAGCGAGGTTCGGGCCCGAGAGCACCCTTTCGGGTTCGGTCCTCTTGGTTTCGGTCCCTAAGAGGACTTTCGGGTCCTAAGAGGCTTCAACCCTATTAAGAGGGTTTCGGGTCCTTAAGCCCTTTTTGTCCGTTCTTGCCCCGATTTAAGCTGTTTTTGACCCGGTTAAGGGTCGGAATGACCCGAATGACTTCAGAAAGTTGCGGGAACTTTTGAGAGAGATTTGGGAGAGATTTCACATTCTTGGAGAGATTTTTCATATAAAGAGAGATTTGTGAGAGATTTCACATTCTTGGAGAGATTTCTCATACAACGAGAGATTTGGGAGAGATTTCACATACTTGGAGAGATTTCTCATACAAAGAGAGATTTGGGAGAGATTTCACATTCTTGGAGAGATTTGGGAGAGATTTGACATTCTTGGAGAGATTTCTCATACAAAGAGATATTTGGGAGAGATTTCACATAGTTGGAGAGATTTGGGAGAGATTTCAAAATAGAGAGAGATAGAGTGAAAACGATTGAGAGAGGTTTCATTTGTGACCTTTTTGAGTGTCTGGCCTCGCAATGCAAGGTCCATAAACCCTGTTAAGCCTTGTTTAAGGGTCTTACACACTCCTGATGAGTATGCAACATTGTTTTATCGGTTTGGCTCGCCACGTACCACAGTTTTAGGTTAAGGAGATCTAGATGTACGCACTTTTCGATTTGCGATCTCTCATTAGAATAGCGAGTTGTTTAGAAATTACATAACGTAAACTCTAGTACCCACGGGCAAATTGAGTCGAACGGTTTGACTTGTTGACTTCAGTTGACTTTGACTTGACCAGAAATTGACGGTTGTCACAATTTGAATATGAGATCAAAGAGATGTTGAAGATATATGGATACAAGAGTAGTAGTAGATCTAATAATGTGTATCATGTGTGTTTTAAAATTGTTATTTGTAGTCTAGACTAAGTAACAATATGTCTGATATTTCTAGGATCCTATGGAATGAATGTATATACACGTTGTTTGACTTGTTTTTCCCGGTTCTTTAGCCTGGTTGAAAGGATACTTTAAGCAGAATGGGTCTTATGTTGACTAATTCTGCACATGTGTTTTTGAATCGAGTATTACAAACGAAATCAAGTAATGAATGAATAAAGAAGAAAGATGTAAACAAAATCTATTTGGCACTTTTATTACATCTGAAAGAGTACAGGAACACAGAAGAGTACAAGCGCTCAAGCTCACAAAAAGTACTCTAGACTCCTACACTTACCCTATTTATAGGGTTATATAGATGCGTACAAAAAATACATAAGGACTAAATGTTTGAGCTTTGACCTCTAAAGATGCCTTATGTAATACATATATTCGAAGTGTAAGACTTCAACATCGAAACTATCCAGGACTAAATGTACGTCGACACCTCACTACATACTTAGACCCTTAAAATCTCCCCATTAGTGAGAAGTGTCGAATCTGTGTCATCATCATCCTAACGGCCCGGTGAAGTATTTGACGAACCTCTGTATATTAGATGACCATCTTTCGAATTTCAGGTTTATCTTCTATGGTATTCTTCTTGAAATTACCAAGATGAACTAGCAAGCTAGTATACTGAGAGTTCGTATACCTCTCCACATCACAAACTCAGAACAAAATTTTTCTCATCTTTTTATTCTTGTTCTTTCGAGGAAAGATACCTCCCAACGGTTTGTGAGTAATATCCCTATAATTATAGTCCTTGATACTAACTTCCCCTTTCTACATCGAATGAGGAACCTTCGAAGTGCTATTTACTACCATAGCAAGCTCGATATCCGTCACAGCAAAGCAATCATAATAGCTATCTATTAAAACTTTGATATAAGAAAAAAGAATCAAGAAATCATCTTTTTTGTTTACTTGAGGCTTTGATGCATCGACAAGGCTTAATATATTCGCCACACTATTAAGATCATTTAGGTGAATAAGAGGAATGTAACGTCGCGAAAAGCACCTGCCGGAGCACAACCTCCTTGACTGACACTGTAATTACCGATTTCTTGCCCTAACCCTCACAACTTTTAGAGATCTGCAAGGTAGTCGGGGCAGGTGCACTCACATGTCCTCCCCTCCTCATCGGACAGACGACCCTCATGTGGCCTACATGGCCGTAGAGTAAACATGACATGGTTTCCCCCTAAGGAGAATCCTTGCTGACATGATCAATCCTGCCACACTTGTAGCCACCCATACCCCTGGTATGAAAAACTCCATCATGTAGTTTCCCACATGTATTGCACTGACCCTGACCATACCGTCCCCTCAATCGCTAATCCGAAGTCTTGGGTTCCCTTCCTGGGACCCTCCCCTACTTATACCTGATCTGGTCCCTTCTTCCCCAGGTGCTCCAAATTAACCTCCCGTCCTCCACGAAACCAAAAATCGTAGGAGTCTGCTCCAAAATACCATGGGTAATCTCCGACAAGATGAATTCCCGCATCTACTCCCTAATCGGCTCAGTACCCACACTAGAACCCAAACATCATTTCTAGGAGATCATCCTCAAACTGATATCCAACATGTAAAAGATCTTAACATACTAAAGAATCCTCTTCCCACAAGCTTCTTAGATTCTCCAAGACTCTCCCTGATTCGAGTATGGATCTTTTTCATTCAGTGGTACGGGCCCTATACTACCTTCCACACTTATCCATAATTTGCTCAAGAATCATCCCAAATCCTCTAAGTCACCTTCTTTCTCGGATGCACCCAAAAACTTACTAAACAGCGCAACAAAATTCACTAAAGCAATTTGTAGGCTTTCCTAGGTTCCCGACCTCACCCTGCAAACAGCTGTTGAAGAACTCCCCATAATGCCATTCACCCACTACATGAATACATTCATACTCACTTAGTAGTTAACTCCCATTACTTGAGAGTTCCACAAAGAAGAAAGCAAGCAATATTCGAGCAGTAACACTCCAATCCATAAAACTATCATAGAACATTCAACCCACACACCACCACTTATGCTAGAAATTCCACCTTTACTGTCGGTTGCCTTATGCATGCCAATTATACACATAACAGGATCAAATAGATTTTCGAATTACAGACTCTACCCTAGAACCACAATCAGAAAAGGAACACGAAATAAGACCAAATCAATTATTCTAGGGCTATAAGATCCTAACTGTATACAGTTTTTAAAGCATACACTTGGCAATTACCAAGTCAAATAGATATTCCCGTCTCAACATAACATCCAATTCGCCCAATGCAACAAGGTATCATATATAAGGCCAAACTACCACTAACTAATCAACGCTAGCATGCAAGCCTACCGGCTCATACTATATATATACATATATATATATATATATATATATATATATATATATATATATATACAAGGGCATCACTCCTAGCATTCTATCATGCAAGAACTGAGTAGATCCTTAGTCCTAACTGGCATGCAATTCACAAATTCATAAACCAAATCATTACAGATAACATGTACGGGTATTTTGGGAAAATTTGCTTGAGCTCGGCTGATTGCATGCACTACACCCTTCTCTAATTTTAGAAAACCCTTTTCTTGAGAATACTTTTCTTTTGAAAACTTTACAAATCCGCAGTTTGAGTGCAGACACTCCCGAGAGTATGTACGAATCCATCAAACCAAGGATTTGATACCAACTTAGGTCGGTTGCACCTGATCCCACATCGGCTTGGAAGAAGAACGAAATATTTCCTTACCAGGGGTGTGGATACTCTCCGTGTCACAATGCATTTTAAAGTCGTGAGGGCAGCAGATCCCATACGAACTATGCAGTTAAGCGTGCCCAGACAGGAGCAATCGATTAATGGGTGACACCCTAGGAAGTTTTCACGTCGGGAGCCCGAAGCAGACAATATTGTAATACGTGCAAGAGGAGGATGTTATAAATGGTATCAGAGCTAGGTTAGGGGTTGATGTGTTCGACAGGGACGTCAAAACCTATAATAGGGTGGGTGAAGGTGGATTGCACCTGATCCCAGACCGGCTTGGAAGGAGAACAAAACATTTCCTTATTACGGGTGTCGATACCATACTTGTCATAACATGTTTAAAGTTGTGAGGGCAGCATATCCCATAAGAACTTTGCTATTTAGTGTGCCTGGGTGGAAGCAATCCAGCGATGGGTGACCCCCTAGGAAGTTTTCGTGTCGGGAGCCTAAAGCGGACAATATTATGATACGTGCCACAGGGTAATTATAAGGGAAGTTTGAAATCGATAATTAACACGCAACACTGTTCGCTCTGACTACATAGAAGTGAAAATTTTGCAACAATCCTTTGAACAAACTTTCTCTCGTGATGTTCAACACTATGACAATTTTAACAGGACACCAAACTTCCTCTTCCTTCTTTCCTAAAACAACATGTAATCTCATCTTTAATCTCTTGTACTCTTTTTCAACTTCGAATTGATCAACCAACTGATACTTAGTAGAGATGTACATCATGTGATTTTTTGGGAAATCTAGTTGGTTAAAGTCAGAGTTTTTGGTCTCAAAAGTTTTCTTTCGAAAATTTTCAAAATCATGCATCTTTCCTAATGAAACGACATGCTTGATTGTCTCATAACACCAATGCTAACTTGGATCACCCTTGTATACACATGGTGTATCTCGTTGTCATTGTCACAATATATGTTGCTTGTCTGTCTTTGCCTCTCTATTTCCTTGTCCACATTTTTCTTTTTCCCTTCTTTACAAATCACTTTCTCAATACCCTTCCCTTTGTCACCTTTATCATCATTAGAAGGTGGTGGCTTTGAACTCGAACTCGATCCTACAACATTTTCTCCAAATAGAATGCCTTTCGTTATTGGTCTTGAAGTGAATGTTGTAGATATGGTTATAAGAGAAATAGGGAGTGATGTCAAAAGTTGAGTTGATGTCAACTTCCCTACCACTTTACCTTGATCATAATCCTTCTAAGGGCCAACCCCCTTTTCTCCGCCTTGCATCGCTTGTTTCACAAGTAGGGCATTCGTTGGTATTAAAAGTACTAACTTAAGAAGAGGAGCAAGTTCTGCTTTGAGATTCATTTCAAGAGAAGAAATCATCTTCGAGATAGCGTCCTGAGAGATAGAAGATTATTGAGAAAGATCAAGCTTGTACGTAGACTCTTTTTAGCTTCCTAAAAACGCATCCATCTTTTTGAACACTTTAGAATCTTGATCTGACTTAGCATCGAGCTTTCTTGAGAATGAAGTATGATACTCCACAAGCTTCTTTATCACATCAACAATAACGTCAACCTTCCCATGTAAAAGGGAATATTTCTTGTCAAGCTTTCCACCTCTTTTGTCATCTCAGACTTTAGCTCAACAACCTTGAGGTAAGTAAAATCCTCTACCTTCTTAACTTGTTTAACAAAAAGAACATGAAGTTCTTTTGCAACATCATTGTAATGCCTGTAGATCCGGGCTAGTCAAATTAGAGTCAATAAGTGTCGAAAATGTTTTTTCGACAAAAGATTATTTAGAATAAATAATTTGAACCAAGTTGTAGTATATGTCACAAGGTTTCCGTAGATATAAAGAACGCCGAAATCCGAGTTATAATGAAGAAGTTATGACACGTCGAAGTTTCGCGATGGAACCAACACGGCACCGGGAAGCGTAAATAGTGAATTTACGATAGAGCGAGTTCTAGCCTTAGTGATATAAATGAAAATCGTAGAGTATGTTAAACTAAGAACATCGATAAAAAGAACGCCCAAATCTGACTTCGTATGAAGAAGTTATGATTTTTTGAAGTTTCGGATTAGCGGTATACAACCCGAAATTCGAATATTAGATCGAGTGATTTTTAGCCAACACGACCTAAACGAGAATCGAAGATCTCGTTAAGAGTAGCGTAAAGAGAAAAAGATGGGCGAAAACGGACACCGGATGAAGAAGTTATGAGGATTTAACGGACCAATCTTGTCCCGGTGTGTTAATAATATAAAATTTAAAATCGATTCAAAATTAGCCGATGGAGTTTAAACGAAAGTTGTAGAGTACGTTCCTGCTTTCTTCGCGTGGATATAAAGAACGTCGAAAACGAAGCTCATATGAGAAAGTTATGAATTTTTAAAGATTAAACTCGAATTTGCAAAGCTGTTGCTAGATGCGGTGACGTGGCCAAATCTCAGCCATCACTTGCTGAGCATGCCTTGCTTCGGATGGGTGACACCTGTCCTCACATACGCCCCACGTAATCCGAAGATGCCCAACGTCCGAGTACGCCTCGCGTGCGAAGTCCCTACACTCCGTGTTCTAGCCTTCCTCGGTCCAGGAGAAGCTACGTCGCACCACCGAGCCTTCGCCACCTGGTCATCTTATCCAAAGTTATGCCCCGCGTAACCTGCTGTACGCCCAGTGTACCTCCGAAGGCTCGCACCTATAAATAGAGGTGCGAGGGCAGCCGACTTCCTCACTCCAAATCCACCTCTTTCTCTCACTACTTTCTTTCTCTAGCTCCTCTAAACCCCCTAAACCCTAGATAAAACCCCTAGCACCCTAAAGAAGCCCCGAGGCTCCCGGAGTCCCGAGAAGAAGGGTCTTTTGGTTTCGGAAACGCTGCTCCGAGCAAAGCCCGGTTTTCGTTAAAATCCGCTGTAAGTGAGCTACGCTTACGCAATTTTTAATATAACTTCCAAATAATTATAGTAATGCTATTAGGTCCTTAAAATAATTATTTGGGCTTTTATTATGAATTATATTTAGTGTTATTTAACGCTTATATAATAATAATAATATTCAGACTATTAATTTGTCGCAATTATCGTTAGACTAAACCCTAGTGGTGTTGATACTAGGTTTTATCGAAGGAAATTGTTTTGAGAGTATCGAAGCGTTGTCCGAGTGCTGAGTCACCACCTTTCAAGTGAGTGCATGGTCCCTTTCATCTTACACATAGATATGAAGTATTCTATATAAATTATGTGTTATGTGTGCATATTGTCTGAGTACTTGTTGTCAATGCTAGTTGAACGATTTTATACACGTTTTAAAGGATTTAAACTGTATAAGTATTTTATATCTACGAAAATGTTGGGGTAAAACATGGGTAGATGTAATATACGTTGGACGTTGAGTTGAGAGGTGTTATAGACCACGAGGTGAGGGTGAGAGGAGAACGATGTGAGAAGCCTTTTCCCAAACGACGGCCCCGTCATTCAGCAGAGTATGGATGACAACCACAGACTATTCTAGACAATCCAGTGGAACACTAGCAGGCTCGCAACCTATAAGTGTTGTGAACGATGTGTTCACTCGGTGTACTCCAAGCCTTGGCGATCATGCAAAATTGGTGCCAAAACCCTGGCGACTATGCAGACTTAGTGCCTGTTGTATAAATTCTAGCGACTATGGAGACATAGTGCCTAAAACCCCAGTGACAATGGACTTCATGCCGATTCGTTAGGATGATCCTTAGGAATGTATGAACGAGGAATGGTTGATTCTTAGGTAGATCCTTAAGAATAAAGAAGATAATGGGGATGGGTAATTGGGTTAACTGTTTGATGATTAAACATAATAATTGTATTATTGTGGGTTGAAAACCCTATGTACTCACCAGGTTTCCCAACCTAACCCAGTCAGTTTATTTATATCACAGGTGTCGATATGATGTGACATTACACTGAGAGATTAAAGAGATGTAGATCACTAGTGTAAATAAATGTAAGTTTCATTTATGCTTATGTTCCGGTATTGACAATGACATCCCAAACATTTTAAAATGAATAAAATATGTTTCTTCGAAAATGTTTTGATAACGTATTTATCGTATTTTTCTGGGAACAAATTCCGCAACATTAAGTTTTAAACTCTCTTCATGTTTCACCTCAATTTGCTCCATAGCCATCTTTAAACGATTCTCTCGTGACTTAAACATAACATACACTTCAATGCCAGAAACAAAATTTCGACCTCCTGTATCTGCCTAAATTTATAACAATGAATTCAACTTGTGATTAAGAATTTTAAACTGTTTCCCTGACATGAGCATGTGATAAAGAATGTTATCTTCTTCAGGGTCGAACTGCATTTCTGCAAAGCATACCATTACAACATCATCATCCGGTTCACCTTCGGGAACTGACTTTTCACCTTCAGTAGATTGGGAAGAGAAAAGTTATTTAATTGGTTGATGCATGATATTTGAAAAAGTTTGGGAAATGGTTGAAGAAGGTAACGAAGTTGGGAGGGGAGAAGAGAATGGTGGTAAGGAAGTAGAAGTATCGATGACGGTGGTTTCAATGGTAGAGGATAGAATAAGTGAAGTAGGAATACAAGATGTGTTAATAAAAGATGTTCAGTGAGCTTCGCTATTCATCACCCCTGCATCCATAATGATATTTGTGTCCATATCAGATATGTTCATAGGGATGCCTGAGGTTTGAACCTTCTCTGTAACAAACCCAATCCTCAAAACCGCAGGTGGTATGACATCTGGCGTTTCAAGGATGATATTAGTTGGAGATTCACTTAAATTAGTGGTTGTATCCATATTATATATGTTTACATTGCCACCAAGACTTCCAGTCTCCTCGAAGCACGACTAAACTAGAGAGTCCCCTTGAGGTGTCTCAAATCCTAATCCAATATCATGACAAATCATTAATCTTTTGCTTCCACTTTTAAACTAAGTTTCCACGACAACATTGTCAAGTGGATCAACCAGCTGCTTATTCTTCTTTTTCATCTTTTTGACAACGTAATTAACTTTACATTTCTTCAATGCTGGTGATATTGGAACTGGAACATCATGAATACGCACACCCCTTCGGTTAAGTTGGGGTTTGTGAATTTTCCTTATCATCGGAATAGATCCCTCTTTTGGTGAAAATGGCTCATCAAAAGATTGGTGGTTCAGGAGAATGACGAGGTTGATGAGTAGGCTTCTTGGTTCATTTCAGAATACTCGTCTTCGAAAGGACAATCTCCTTGGGAATTTCTTTTCCAACATTTTCTTCAACAAAGTTTGTTATATGATTATCGGCTTGTATAGTAACTGATTTAGGTTGTTCAGGAATCTTCAGTTTCTTAGAAACATTAACAACCTTCGACGTACCTTCTTCCCCTTTTGGCAACAAAACCTATATTTGAACATCGAGATTAATAGTTGTGAAATAATGAACAAGATTTGGATGTGCAGGATCTAGTTTTCTTAACATGGCATCTAGAATTCGAGCCACAGTTGGAAGTAACACAGGATCATCAGTAACAATCTTAGGAATCCGATACGTTTTAAACATCACCTTTGCATCTTCGGATGGTAGTAAAATTCCGTCTTTGTCATATACCTATCTTAAATTTAAGCTCCAATACATTGCGCACGATACACCGTATGTAACACTTATATGAGAAATTCTTGTTCCAAATTCACCCCACAACTGACTTACATAAATTACATTCAAATCATAGTAAAGACCTGCAATCAGGGAATATACTTCCAACTTTGCTTAATAGATCCCTGTACTACGACCAATCATACATCGAAGAAAGATCCCGAATAAAAAGTTCCAGACACATGGAAAAGCAGTCTTGTGAAAATGATTGATTCCTATGAGGGGTGGTTGATGACTCAACTAATTGAATAGTTCAACAACATGTTCATTCCTAAGTTCATAAAACGGACCTGTATTTTTTGTCATTTTTCAGTTGAAATGTCACCACTTTAGTGTTGGATAAGGTGTCTAAGTCCGTAACAATATTTGGTATGTACTTGACTCGACCCGACATGGTCCATTTGGGTTGCATTTCACCGAAACAATTTGTATGGATAATCTTTTGAGAATAGTATATTTATGATTTATTAATATATTATAAGTTATTATATATTAATATGAAATCATATTATTTAATTAGTATTGATCAAGAATTAATTTGGAATTAATTTAGTGATCAAAAGAAACTAATTAGAACATGGAGTTTTTAACCCATGGATCCTATGGAAATGAAAGGTCATGGGTATTAGGGTTTACATGAATGTAACCCTAGTCCACCATACTATATAAAGAGGTCTTTGGTACATGAAATGGCACTAGTTTGTATGAGAACAAGGGTGGGCTGATTTCTAGAGTGCTTCATATTCTCTTAAAAATTTCCAAATTGTTTTGGAGATTTGTGATTCCACTTGAGGCATTCACATTATTGGTACTAAGCGCTTGAAGCTCCAAGCAATCAACCACAAGAAAAGATAAGTCGTTCTACTAGTTTTTATATTACAAGTACTCCATGAGATGCTAGGTAGGAACGGAACCTTGGATAAATCAAATTTGCTTGTATAATTGAGAAAACATATATCCAAGGTTTCTAGGGTTGCATGTACACCATAGGAGTGTTAGAATGCTCAAAACCCTTCAGTGGTATGAAAGCCTAGGCTTGTTTTCATTATACTTGATGCAAATTGTTGAAAAAAGCCGAGTCCATGGGGGGGCTCGACGAGTCTAAGTGAAACTTCATCCTACTCTTCGAGTAGCTTATTGCACTCGGCGAGTAGGAGGGCCAGAGTGCAATATTTCGAGTTTTGTAACTGGAATTGGACTAGAATCATTACCCTAAACTGTTTTGGACTTGTAAAATTTGTTTTTGATGTGGTAATGATTATGCTAATCCAATTTCAATGATAATTAATAAAATTTCAAGTGTTATATTATGTTTATATGATTCTTGAAATTGATCATATGAATGTTCATGCTTATGAGTTTTAGTAGATCATAGAAATTATGTGCAAATTGTTTGGTAGTGTAATTGTTGATCTAAATGTCAATTAATGGACACTATAACTTGTCCTCAAGTTAAGGAATTCCAAAAGTCTTTTCTTTAAAAGCATTAAAACTCATAAGTTATAGAAATGACAAGTTTTGAATAGTTTCAAAACCTTCCCTCAAGTTTTGGAATTTGTAAAGTCTCAACCACACTTTAATTCCAAACCCTAGACTGTTAAAAGTTAAAATTCAACCCTTATACTTTATAGTATTATAAGTTAATAATATATATATATATATATATATATATATATATATATATATATATATATACATACATACATATATATATATATATATATATATATATATATATATATATATGTATAAGATCAAGTCAGTCTTACCATTAGTAGACCTCATTCACGAAGCTGGTCTATAAGGGGGTATAAGGTGGTTGCCTATAAAATGGCAGCTTAATGGGTGTCCACTCTCACCCACCTCTTCCTTGATTGGTGGAGGGTCATTAGCAGAACGGGTAAGATAAGGACTATAATTCTCATTAAAAGTATAATGTTCAATATAAAGTAAATAAACCTTTAATAAATTCCCAATGTTAGTTACTTTAGGAAAATGTGAAGTTGGTGCTAACCCATGAAATTACACTTTTTACCTTACCAAGTCGTTAGTGGAGCGTGTGTGGTTAACCGGCACACTAACATGGACTAGTAAGTGTGGCAAAGGGTAACTTAATGTTTTTCATAGATTGGTGGAGCGCGTGTGGTTAACCGGTACATCGACTAGGTGATAAAAATTAAGGGAACCAAGTTAATATGCATGATTATTCACACCTTGTTTGTGATCCTCGGCATCCCAGTCACAAACTTGAGAGGGCACAATTAAGATTTAAGCATGCCACTGAAAAGTTCAATGAATCTCAAAAGATCTAGGAGTTTCAATCCAATTAAAACCTAATACCTACTTTATTTTTCATGTTGGAAATTGGTGAATCGTCATTCTCCTACCTTCAAATATGTTATAGCTTGGATTACATCATCCCTCTTCCAAGTTATAAAGTATTGTGTTGGGTACCAGCCTTAATATTACATTAGGGTGTCTTATTAAGGACTCTTTATCTAATATAAACTTGTGTTTTTTTTTTCAGATGTCTTCCAACAATGGTTCTAGCTCAAACCCTACCAGCTACTTCTCTCTCATGAATCTTTGTGGGAGAGTCATCTTTGATGTTTCCAACTTTAATGATTGGATCAGGAACCTTAGGATTGTCACACGTTACGAGGACAAGGAATATGTCCTCGACAAGGAGCTGAAGGAAATTGATGAGTCTTCTGCTACTCCATAGGAGATCACTGACTTTAGGACTCGTGAGAGAGATGCCACCAAGGTGGCATTTATCATGTTGGCCACAATGACAGCTAAACTCCAGAACTCCTATGAGGACTTTTACGCTTTTGAGATGCGCATGGACCTGATAGACAGATACCATCAGAGTGCTCATCAAGAGAGGTATGAAATCATCTCTTCCATGATAACAACCCGAATGAAGGATGGTGAACCCATCACGGGCCACATGAAGAAAATGAAAAGGGTTTTGGACCGTTTTCTAAAGTTGAATGTGAACTTCCTTGAGGAGTTGGCTATCGACATCATACTGCACTCCTTACCTCCATGTTATGATGAGTTCCGAATAACCTATCATACAAACAAGGATGGGGTCACACTCAGCAAGCCTCAATGACTTTTGAAGACCGCTGAAAGTGGTGTCAAAGGTAAATCGGTTATTACTACTCATACTCCTAACACCGCCCATGTTCTAGCAATCGGGCAAGGTAAAGGGAAACAAAGGAAGACCCCTTCGAAGGGTACCAAGGGAAAGTCTCTTGATGGATCCTCTTCGAGTGGACCCAAAGGTGGTTCTGTCGCTCTTTCTTCCAACCCAAAAGAAGCTAAATGCTTCTATTGTCATGATAAGGGGCACTAGAAACAAAACTGCCCCAAGTAGCTGCAAGAAGTTAAGGATCGGAAGGTTAAACCTACCCATGCAGGTATTTACACTATATTGTCTAATAACTCACCACTTACTAATTCTTGGGTCCTTGATACAGGCTGTGGTATACACATATGTTTAGATTTGCAGGACCTAAGAAGAAGTGAGGATGTGGAGCACGGGAAGATAAACTTGATCATGGGGAATAGGAAAGCTTCACCTGTCACCAAGATTTGAGTTTATTCTTTATTGCTGAGTAGTGGGTTAATATTAGATTTGAATAAATGTTGTTACTCGTCTGAAATGGCGAGAAATATTATTTATTTTCACGGTTTGTACAAATAAGGATTTACTTTTTCATTTGATAATGAATGTGGTGGTATTAATGCTTTTTATAATGGTGTTCTTTATTTTAAAGCAATACCTTGTGATGGTGTATATGAAACTACATCGGTTATAAACAACTTAGGAAATAATGTATTGCATATTGATTCTTCCACTAGTTTGGAAAAAGCATCCTTGTGGCATTGTAGTCTTCGACATGTTAACAAGAAGCGCATATGCCAACTCCAAAAGGCTGGATTCTTGGAATCATTTCACATAAGGTTTGTTAGACCTCATACACACAGATGACTAAGTCACCCTTCACTGGTACTTGTGATGGGGGTGAAGGTTTGTTAGACCTCATACACACAGATGTGTGTGGACCCTTCAAAACCGCCACAAGGGATGCTAGTTGCTTCTATGTGACTTTTACTGATGATTACAGTAGATATGGTTATGTCTACTTAATCAAGCATAAATCAGAAACTTTCGAAAACTTCAAAGAGTTTAAACATGAAGTAGATAATCAGCTGGGCAGGAACATTAAGATGCTTCGATCCGATCGAGGTCGAGAGTATCTTTGTACATAGCTCCTTGACTATCTTAAGGAATGTGTAACTGTTTCACAATTGACACCTCCCAGGACACCACAGCGTAATGGTGTGGCTGAGAGGCGCAATCTAATCTTGTTGGACATGGTTCGTTCCATGATGAGTCGAGCTTCGTTATCAATCTCATTTTGGGGGTATGCCATAGAGACTTCCGCCCATATCCTTAATCTATTCCCTACCAAGAAGGTTGCCAAAACACCTCACGAGATGTGGACTGAGAAAGTTCCCACTTTAGACCACATCAAGATTTGGGGTTGCGAGGCTTTTTATGAGATGTGAGACTCACGACAAGCTAAAACCTCGTAGTGAGCGGTGTATTTTGATCGGCTACCCATAGAAATATTTTTGTTACCTCTTCTATAGACGCAGTGAGAATGTGGTCTTTGTGGCAAGGAGAGGGGTCTTTTACGAGAGAGAATTTATAAGCCAAGGAAACATTGGGAGGCAAGTTGACCTTGAAGAGCTTTAAGAGTCAAGTGGTGAAGGAACCTCAAACCCTAGCAATCAACCTGAGGAGGAAACTCCTATTGAACCAACTGATGAGTTTGTACCTCTAAGGTGTTCCACCAGAGTTAGGAATCCACCTAAGCATTACTATGGTTTCCATATTACTGTAGAAGGTGATACATTTATCAGTGATAGTATATTGGTAAATTTGGATGAATATAACATCTTTAAGGAAGCCATAGCAGGCCTTGAGTCTCCCAAATGGAAAGAGGCTATGGATAGCGAGATTCAATCCATGTATGACAATCAAGTTTAGAACTTAGTTGATAATGTACTGGGTCGTATGACGGTTAGGTGCAAATGGATTTTCAAGAAGAAGACTGACATGAATGGGAAAGTGCACACTTATAAGGCGTGATTGGTTGAAAAGGTCTTCACTCAAACTCAGGGAGTTGACTATGATGAAATCTTCTCACCAGTAGCGAAGATTAAGTCTATTAGGGTTAGGCTAGCCATTGCTGCATTTCATGATTATGAAATATGGCAAATGAATGTCAAAACTGCTATCCTTAATGGAAACTTTGCTGAGGATGTTTACATGAGTCAGCCAGAGGGTTTAGTCAATTCATAGTACCCTGATAGAGTGTGCAAGCTTGAGAAATCCATTTATGGATTGAAACAAGCATCTCGTAGCTGGAATCTTTGTTTTAATGAGAAAGTCAAAGAGTTTTGTTTTTCGAGAAGCGAGGATGAGTCCTGCGTATATGTCAGAGCTAGTGGGAGTATAGTTAGCTTTTTGGTACTGTATATGGATGACATACTACTCATAAGAAATGACATCCCAACTTTGCAGGAGAATAAATCCTTGCTTGGGAAGTGTTTCGCTATGAAGGACTGTGACAACCCGAAATTTATTCCATCATTTTTAACCCCTCGTTCCGTTAATAAGCCTCGTTTTATTAAACTATCCGTTAACCTTTTGATTGGTTAATTAATTTGGGACTTTTATAATGACTTGGTAAGGGTTGAAACAAATTAGAAACACCCTCATAAATCCCTTGAAAAGTTTTAATTTCAACCAAGTCAAAATACGACCCTTTAATCGGGTGCGACCAAAAGCCCCATTTAACGGCAATATCGGGTAGATTTCCACCGAGCCCCAACTTAAACCCCTATATAAGGGTGAGTGGACTCCATAGAAACCTTTCCACTCTCTCTCTACAACTTATTTTCTAGCCAAAAACGCCCATTCCGAGCCCCAAACAAGTAAGTCATCTATCCCAACTTGTTGTGTAGCTTAGTTAACATACAAATTCGTGTTTAAGACATCAAGTAGGGGCAAGATTATGTGTTTACGCCCCAAGAACACTCTTGGACCGTGAACACCCTTAAGTGGGGGTTTTTAAGCCCCAAAACCCCTCTAAACTACCCCTAGGGTTTAGATATAACTTGTGGACTTACACCTTCGAGCTTAGAACACCAAAAACTTATGATATGGAGAGTAAACATGAGTTTACGGCCTAAGAACACTCTTGGACCGTAAACCCCTCTTCATAGGCCATGACACCTTTTAAGGTGTTAGAAATGCCCTCAAACACCTCCTATGGCCTTGGAAAGTGTCTAGGAGCTACCACCATTGAAGTAAAGGCATTAAACATCAAAGAAATGTTGGACATAGGAGTTTATGGCCGTAAGCCCCCTAGAATTGGTCCATGGGCTGTAAACTCCCAAAAGGTGGCCAAATGATGCCCTAACACCCCCATTTGACTTGGGATAATGCTTAGAACTTTATACTCTATCATTTAAGGCTTAGATCCATAAAGGAAATGACCAAGTGTGAGTTTACGGTCGTAAACTCCTTGTTTAGGGCCGTGAATTCCTTAAATGGTCCATTTGTTGCCTTAAATCCATTCATATGTCTTATATTTGGACCTAGCCTAATTCTATGAGTGAGATAAGACCATTTAGCATCCTAGAACACCCCCACCATGATTTTATGGCCGTAAACTCATGGGGAGTTGGTCTTAGGTCCATGAACTCTATAAAGAGTTTACTCTTGAAGAGTAAACTCCCTAACTAGGCCATACACACTCTTAGGTGTTACCTGGGACACTCCTAGCACTCTACCAAAGTGTTTTCCGCATTTTAGGACGCGTATACGTGTTTGATTAGTATTATATTTACTAATTGTATGTAAACATATGTCATCATATGTTAATAGGTCACTAAGTGTGTTCAAGTCTTTACTTGACACCGAGCACCCAACCGGCACCTTCGTCGGATCCACTTACAACAGGTGAGTTCATACCCCTGAATTAACCTTTTAAATGTTTTTAAATGTTTTTATGGGCGGATACAATTTAAACATGCTAGTTATCATATCAATCACATGTGATTAATAACCCGCATGCACAAGGATTTATTACACTGTCAACTGTTTTGCCAAGGATGATACTGTAAATGGTTTTCCAAAACGACTTTATTTGTTCTAATCTTTACTTATATTGTTTTATCAAAGTTATAATCAAAACGTGTTTATGAAAAGTTTTCAAAGGATTTCTAAAGGTTTTCAAACTTATTTTACAAAAGAATACCAAGTCATGATTTTCTTATGTATAAAGGTTTTCCAAAGTTTTCATCAAGGATATCTTCCATGTTTTTGTACTTCTACTTCGTTAGATACTGCTACTTTGTTATGCCTCTACTTCTTTAAATACCTCCAATTAGTTAGATGCTACTACTTCATAAACGCTTCTACTTTATAAACCCTCCTACTTTCTTAATACTACTACTTTGTAACCGCTTCTACTTCGTGAACTGCTCCTACTTTATTAACGCTATTACTTCTTAAACGCTTATACTTTATTAACACTTCTACTTCGAGAAACGCTTCTACTTCGTGAAACACTTCTACTTTGTTAACGCTTCTACTTAGTTAAATGCTTCCACATCGTTAAATGCATGCATGTACTTGTATAGTTATATAAATAATGTTTAAAGGACTTAGGAAGGCTAGCTCGCCCTATTTCCTTTTCCTCGTTTGGATGTGGTCTGGTGGGGTCGGATATCTGTCCAAAGGTTGTTTAATCATTAATTATATATCATGTATACATGTATAGACATGATAGTTTACATCGGTCAGTTCAGTTGTGAGTCTCTATCAAGGGTCCAATATTTTTACATCAGAACTCACTATACGAGATGCATCTTCAGGACACGACCTTATCCGTTGTCTAGTTGGTAACTAGAGTCTCCTGTAGGGAGAGCGGACATTGTGTGTATACATCTATACGGGATTGACACCCCCACACCCTGACTGCTAGCTACAGTCCACGACCTACCAAGCCAAGGGGTGACAAATCTCACATTCTTTCCAACACTTGTAGGGCGTCAAGTTCTCTAGTGTCTATCAGTATGGTTACGAGTATCTCAGGGTTACCTTATAATTCATGGCCTTAAGGTAACGGGAATTAACACTGTATTCACTATTTTTAGACCTTGCTAGACGTATCATTCAATTGATACTATATGGGGTCTATATCTCTTTGTTTTAGACCTTGCTAGACGTATCATTCTATTGATACTATCTGGGGTCTATGTCTCTTTGTTTTAGACCTTGCTAGACGTATCCTTCAATTGATACTGTCAGGGGTTTGTGCCTCTCTGTTTTAGACCTTGCTAGACGTATCATTCATTCGATACCGTATGGGGTCTGTATCTCCTTTTGTTAGACTGAGCCAGGCATGTTGTTCATTCGATACTCTCCTAGAGTCTATGATTTTTTTTGCCTTAGTCAGTAGCATTCCCTGCAAAGGCATATGTTATTTTCCCTAATATTCCCCTACTTTCTTTAAAATCAAATACCGTATTTTGGTAATGATTGTGTTTAAAGGAAAATTACTTTTACAACATAACTCTGTCAAGTCTTGGTAGAAGACTTCTTTTAATTAGAAAATATAGGATTTTCAAGAAAGGACTCTAATCCACTGTAGACTCTAAACTACTACTTTTATAAAGTTATTTTGAACTTACACAAATGACACTAAAATACTTATGAACTCACTAGCATTTATAAAAATGCTGATACTCGCTTTCAAAATAACTTGTATTCTCAGGCCAGCAATAGACATGTACATCTCAGGAGCTTTTGGTGAAGACAGTTTAGTACCAAGCTGCACCTATATTATTACTTGTATTACTTTGATGTTTTTATGAAGTCTAAACTATGTAAAACCATTACTATTAATGCAATGGTTGTTGTACTTTGATTACTATACTGCATATGTTGTGATACTTGACATGACGTCATCCACCCCAAAACGTTTCCACCGTTCCGGTTTTGGGGTGTGACAAGGACCTTGGAGAAGCTACCTATATCCTGTGGATAAGGATATTGAGAGATAGAAGTACAAGACTAATAGGACTTAGTCAGAGTACCTACTTGGACAAGGTGTTGAAAAGGTGCAACATCTAGACTTCCAAGAAAGGTAATTTACCGATCCAAAGCAATGCCAAACGGAGCAAGGCTCAGAGTCCGACTAAAGATTCTGAGATAGTTGAGATGAGTCGATTACCATACGCTTCCACTATTAGTTCAATCATGTATGTTATGACTAGTACCCACCTTAATGTGGCCTTTTCTTTGAGCATGGTCAATAGATATTAGGGGAATCCTGGCAAGGCTCACTAGACTACGGTGATGAACATTCTCAAGTACCTGTGGAGGACTAAGGACTGGGTCCTTACCGTTGATGGGAGTGATGACTTGAGAGTAGTGGGGTATGGTGACGCTAGATTTCAGATTGATAGGGATAATTTCCACTCTCAGTTGGGCTGGGTCTTTACCATGAATGGAGGAGCGATTACATGGAAAAGTTCCAAGCAGGAGACAATAGCTGATTCAATATGTGAATCAGAGTACATAGAAGTGACTGAAGCGCCGAAGGAGGCGATATGGCTGAGGAACTTCATCGGAGACCTTGGAGTTGTACCAACTATAAAGGAGCCTATGGATATTTTATGTGAAATCAATAGTGCGGTTTCCTTAGCCAAGGAACCGAGAGATCATGGCAGATCCAAACACATTGACAGAAAATATCACTTTATAAGACACAAGATAGAAGAAGGACTCCTCGTGGCAAAGAGGGTATCGTAGAAGAGAACCCAATAGATCCCCTCATGAAGGGACTGACAAGGGTTAGGCATTTGTCGCATACGAGGCGCATCGAGCTAAAGGACGATATTAGTTTTACAGATTAGATAGCTATCTCTAAAACTTATAAAGTGTAAATTGACATTTGATGATTAAATAAAAGTTGTTGTTTATTTATAAGTAAGGTGTTGCTATCTTGTGTCAATCGTTTACTATTGTTTCAACTTTGCATGTATTGACTTCCAGAATAATTACTTTCTTCAAACTCTCCACACTCAATCATACTTTGGAAGTAGGTATGAGTCAAGACTATCATGAATTGGGCTTGTAGATGTCTAAGGTGTTGGACATAGCTAAAGTTTCTGCAACATTCATTAGTACTCATAAGTTCTGAGTGTTGGATCAAACCCACACTCACTTGTAATACTTCATGGAATTCATCTCGAGTGATCGTGAGACGGTAATATCATATAAATCTTCAAACCTATAGATATGAGTTGTTGACTATGAGTTGGTTGTGCATTGATTGTACGAAAACGCATCAATAACATGATGTTATAAAACATGCCTTTGTGTATGATTCGACAAGTAGTTAGGTCAAGAATATGAGTCAAAGTTTATCTGTTCCTTTTAGTCCTTGGAGGATTAGAAGCGATATATGGGCCCCTCGATGATTTTGTTTTGACCTATGTGATGGGCCCGGTCAGAACAAAATTGTTGTGTTCAGTTTATTTCTATGTCAAACAAATCGGAAATTGGGAAACAAAGTGTTGGACAATTAGTATGACGTTGTTCCATGTATTTGCCCGGCTGATATCTAGAACAGAGGATTATATGATCACTTATCTAAAATGGCACTTCATAGTTCAACAAAGTTATAAGAGCTACGATTGATGTTCGGTTCCTGAAGTCATACATGCAACTATAGTTATCAGACTTATCCAAGTGGGAGACTGTTAGATAAGGTCTCTAAGTCCATAACTATATTTGGTATGTACTTAACCCGACCCGGCATGGTCCATTTGGGTTTCATTTCACCGAAACAATTTGTATGGATAATCTTTGAGAATGGTATATTTATGATTTATTAATATATTATAAGTTATAATATATAAATATGAAATCATTTTATTTAATTATTACTGCTCAAGAATTAATTTGGAATTAATTTAGTGATCAAAACAAACTAATTAAAATATGGACTCTAATATATATAGAATGGGCCAAAGTTCATTTAGGATGGGCTAAGCATGCATGGACAGTCCATGGAGTTTTTGACCCACTGATCCTATGGAAATGAAAGGTCATGGGTATTAGGGTTTACATGAATGTATCACTAATCCACCATACTATATAAAGAGGTCTTTGGCACATGAAATGGCACTAGTGTGTGTGAGAATAAGGTTGGGACGATTTCTAGAGTGCTTCATATTCTCTCAAAGTCTTCCAAGTTGTTTTGGTGATTTGTGATTCCACTTGAGGCATTCACATTTTTGGTGCTAAGCTCTTGAAGCTCCAAGCAATCAACAACAAGAAAAGGTAAGTCGTTCTACTAGTTTTTATATTACAAGTACCCCATGATATGCTAGTTAGGATGAGAACCTTGGATAAATCAAATTTGCATATATAATAGAGAAAACATAGATCTAAGGTTTCTAGGGTTGCATGTAGACCATAGGAGTGTTAGAATGCTCAAAACCATTCATTTAGATGTCTTGTGGAATACTGTCGTTGAGCCAACCAATGATAACCATGTCATGGGTAGTGAAAATGATGTTGACATAACCATTGAAAGAACATAATAATTGAGACCAACAATCAAGATCTGTAATTGTTTAGGATACTTCATAACATCTGGTTGAACATGAAAGTCAGAGCTTTGACTTTTCATCAATGTTTGAAAATTTTCTTGGTGGCGCCATGATTAAGGTTTTTGAGAGTTTTGTGAAGAGATGATTATTGTGAAAGAATATTTAGGGAAATTTTGACCAGAGTAAGTAAAGTCTTCAATTTAGTCCACCAAAATCCTTTTATAATCAACAAATAATATTTGAATTTGAATCGGTTAGCAATGAAAGTTTTCCACATGTAGCGTTGTGTATGTGGCTGGTATCCGGAAAAGTTGTCACATATGAAAAAGTAATCATCACTTTTCCCTAAAAATCCATGAAAGAACTGAACCAACACAACTGTCGAACGTTTCGTTGATCCCAATGAGATAAGAACGTTACTTGGCCTTCATTATGTCACCAGAAAGCTTCGTCATGAAAATAGAACTTTGACCTTCGATGTGAGGTAAGGCTCATTTGGTTTTCGGATTGGAAAACAAAATCATATACTAGACTTTGAGAAATCTAGGTTTGAGTTGGTATTACACAAACCTCGAAGATTCCAGTGCAAATGTGTGCCAATGAAATAGCGAGAATCAAATTAAAAAAACGTGCGTATAGTGTCATCAAATAATCATTTGAGGTAAAAGCAGTTGGATGCCAAGAAAAGATCACTTCATTAAACATCAAGAGAGATGATGAATTGCTTGTGTGGTATCCCATGAAGTACAATCGAATACTCCTTAATGAGTATTGTAGGGCTTCTTTTTGCATAGGCTTCAAAGGTAGGCTAAATTGAGTTCAAAACCATAATCTCACATAAGTGTGAGTTAAGTGAACAAAATTACTTGTATGACTGGTGTACTCAGGAACAAGTGAGGTTGAGTAACGTTTTATTGTGAAAAAAGTTTGAAAAGATATTCAGAGTGAAATGATATTCCAAAAAAACTAATAATTGGATTTTGTTGGGCAAAAATGTATTGGTGAAAGAACATTTTGTCAAGGCCACGTATAACGAAAGGAATACGACTTTGAGTATCGAATTGTAGTATTGAAACAAATGTTTTGTTCTAATCTTTAAACAATGTTCACTAACAATTCCTTATAAGTTAGGATTGTTGGGATTCACCATCATCATGGAAATATGAATCAGGATCATAAACACATAATTATTCAAAATCTACATTGTGGTTGGTTTCTACCGAAGATGTCGAGGATATGCAATGATGTATGTGATTCATGAAGAAAATTTTTGGTGAAATGATTTCTCATCCAAAGCTTTTGTAATGATGTCTGCAAGTTGATCCGTCATTTTCACAAAATGAACCTCGATATTACCATCCAGTCTTCAAAGGGCACCACAAACCCAATGACATATTTCCTTTGAGATATCGAAAGATGTTCTTAACGGTTGTTAGATGGGGTTCTCTGGTATTCGATTGATACCTGGCACAATTGCAAACATAAAACATAATATAAGGTCAACTTGAAGTTAAGTATAGTAAAGAACCTATCATGCTCCTGTACAACATGAGATCTACAACATGCTTATCCAACGAAGGTCCTAAGTGCATGCCTACTGCCATTGGTACTTTCAACTTTGAACTATTCTTCATACCAAATTTCTCAAGTAAGTTATGAGGATACTTATTTTGGTTTATTAAAATACCTTCCCTGCTTTGATGAATATTCAATTCCAGAAATTATTTATCTTAACCATCATACTCATTTCGAATTGGCTTTTCATCATATTTTCAAATTCCCTAGAAAAAAAAAAAAGGGTTAGTTTAGCAAAAAATAATATCATGTACATAAATTTGAACCAACATCACATGATCCCCTACTTTCTTTTGAAATAGTTTAGAATCAACTGATCCTTGTTTAAATTTAGAGTTTCAAGAAATTGGTAAAAGTTACATATCAGGCTCGAGGTGCTTGTTTCAAGCCATAAACAAGCTTATCGAGAATATTACAATGATTAGGAAAGTATTCATTTACAAAACATGGTGGTTGCTCGACATAAACAGTTTCTTCTAAGACTCCATCTAAAAAAGCGCACTTGACATCCATTTGGTGCACATCGATGTCTTTGTGTGCGAAAAATGCAAGAAATATTCGAACAACCTCGAGTCTTGAAACTGTGGCAAAGGTTTCGTCATAGCCAATACCTTCTTACTACAGATATCCTTCAACAACCAATCAAGCTTTGTTTCGAATGACATTACCTTCTTTGTAAGTTTTATTTTTAAAAATCCAATTTAATCCAATAAACAAAACATCATCAGGTTTTGAAACAAGTCGCCAAACCTTATTTCTTACAATTTCAATAAGTTGAGATTGAATTGCAACAATCCAATCAGGATCTTCCAGTGCGTCCTTAACTATTTTCAGTTCCATTTTGGATATAAACACATTACATATACAAAGTTCTTGATGAACATTCAGTATCTCATTTTTAGCTCAAATTTGTGCACACGTCATAATTCCAACTTTAGGATCACCAAGAACATTTTCTTTTGTTGGTTTCGTGTCCATCTATCCATCGGTGGAAAACCAGGATCAAAATACAAAGGTGCATCTTTGAACATTTCATCCATTTCAGAACCTTCACCTGTAATTGACATATGATCAGAAACATCATGAAAACTGCCAGTTTGAGTAGTAGAAACATTAGTTAATAATCTATTTTGCTCCCTTCGACAAATGGAATTGGATTACGATGGTCCCCCTTGACATCAGCATCGTTCTGTTTATGCTCCCCATCGAATGAACATGTATGTTGATCATGCTCCCCTCAACAGTAGACTGATGAATATTATCTTGTGGTGTCAAACTCAAGTTCTCCCCCTCCACTTGAGCACCTTTCAAGTTAGGTAAATGTTTGATATTCACTTGTGAGTTTGAGGTAGAATTAGAATCATCATCTTCCTTAGTCACCGTCGAATCATCATAATGCTTCGATGCTTTAGGAATATGATTATCATCAGCATAAAATTCAGCATCTACTGCTTTTTCTAGAACACCAAAATTTAATTCATAATCAATACCGAAATAATTAACAATAGATGACTCATCATTCGTTTCATTAAGAATTGGCTTTTGTGATAAAGTCTGTTCGACACCTTTGAAATGATAATTATTGAAAGTCAAAATGAGCGTTTCCTTAATCTTTCTTGCACTCTTATTTAACACCCAATATGCTACTAAGTTGTGCGAGTATCCTACGAAAATCCCTTCATTAGCTTTGGATTGGATTTTCGAAAGGTTATCTTGGAGATTCATGATGAAACACCTATAACCCAAAACATGGAAAAATTTCACATTAGGCTTTAGATTATTGTTGATTTTAAAAGGGGTGATGTTAAAACGATGATGAATGAATGACCGGTTTTGAGTGAAAGACGCTATTAAGACTGATTCTGCCCAGAGATATTGAGGTAGATTCACATATTGCTGCTTCGCATAGAGATTTGTTCCTCTGTTCGACAACACCATTTTGTTGTGGTGTGTAAGAAGATATAAAGTTACGCGAAATCCTAATTTAACCAAGAATGAATCAAGAGTGTGATTCTTGAATTTAGAGCCGTTGTCGCTTTTAATTATTCTAACTTTCTTTTTCAGACTCAATTTGATGCTCTTGATGAAATCTATTATCGCTTGGGCGGTTTCAGAATTTTGAAACAGAAAGAAAACCCAAGTAAACCTTGAAAAGTTATCAGCAACGACCAGTATCTACTTCTTCTTATTGAGAGTCTCAATTGTCGAAAGTCCGCAAAGGTTAATGTGAAGAAGTTCCAGAGGTTTGATGATCTTTGAGTCGATAATGATGGGATGACCTTGACGATGTTGCTTTCCTTGTTCACAAGCGACATATAACAAATTGTTGTCAAATTTTAAAATAGGAAGCCTTGTAAAAGATCATGTATAACCAATTTGTTTAGATTTGTGTAGTTCAGATGGAAGTGTCTTCGATGCCACAACCAAAATTAGATCTAATGAGGCCTTCGAAAGTAAGTAGGCTAAGGGAACACTGACAATTGGCTTCATGTCAAGTGTGAACATGTCACCTTTCCTTTTTGACTTAAGTAGAACTTCATTCATTTCTTTATTGGATATGACACTACCTTCTTCATCAAAGACCACTTGATTTCAAGTGCCCACAAAAGTTGTGTTGTAAACGTACGATGTATTCCGACCGATTCACTATATACTTCTCATTCGTTACTTTTTCATAGACTTTAACTATACACTTTTGATTGTTTCAAAAATTCACAACTCCAACATTATCCCAGCTTTGAAAGTCTCGCAGATTTTCCTTTCGGCCCTTCAAGTGATGAGAGCAACCACTATAGATATACCAATGTTCATCATATTGCTCATCAAACAGTACTTGCGATCAATTAAAATAACTTAGGTCCCGTAGGCTTTTTCAGTTCTTGGATATTAGAGTGAAATGCATTGTGAAAAGAAGATCCTAACACCCAACTTCGAACCTTCAATTTCAGACTATGGATTAAGTCAAGTTCTATAGACTTAGGCATTGAAATGTAATCATTCAATGGTTTAGGTTCAACACAAACTTTCCCTTTTCCATCAACCTTTTGTTGTGATTCAATCTTTGTCGGGGGTACTTCTTTCCACCGTTTCACCGATAGATTGGATTCCATTGATGATGAACTATCACTTTGTGACTCATTCAAGTAGCTTTCATAGGCATACCTAATTTGCTTTTTGGAAAACTTTCCAGATTGGTATAGTTTCCCTTTCCTTCGAGCCAATGGTTTATATTCTTCAGATCATTTTTCCCTTTGACAACCGAAGCTTTGACTTTCTGCTTCGAGTATGGACTTGGTAAATGAGGTTGTGTTGGCTTAAATGATTAACTTATCTTTCCTTTTACTTCGAATTTTTCAAGATTTCACTTTGGAAAAGTTTTTTCTGAAAAAGATGGATTTGGAGAATTGTGAAATCGATTTTTAAAATGTTTTCTATAACTGACTGATGTTCGATTAAAAACCTTATGTCCTTGTGAAAATTTCATTTGACCTTTAAATTGATTGAAAATTATTTGCTCATTACGTTCAACAATGTTTCCTTGAAATTTGTTTTGTGAAAACCTTTCACTTTGAGAACTTGGAACAAAATTCCTTGAATGTTGGTTTTGTACAAAAGTTTCATTTCTTTGCTTTTGAACAATTGGTGTTCGGACTGGTTTTCGATCTTTAGATTGACCCTTTGGAAAATCATTTATTAGTGGATTTTTTTTATCAATAGTCTTATTTTGAGGAAAAGTCTTAACTCGTTCAATCGATTTTTGTTTAAAATCTTGTTGTTACTGAAAAGCCTTAACATTTTTCTAATAGAATTAATTTCATGCTTTTGACAACGAAACACCTTCTTCTTTTGCAACTTTTTGAATATCTTCATTGAAAATTTGTGCTTTTTTGTTTTGTTTTTTCGAAACCGGTTCATTTGTTTGATCATCACCTTTTGATTTTTTAGATTTTACTTCCCAAAATCTTTTTGGTTTTTGTCTTTGGAAGTTTGTTGAGTTATTGTTTAGAGTATTTTCTATCATGCTTTGGTTCGAGAAAAAACCATCTTTTGTTATAATTTTCTTGTCTTCATCAACAATTTTGTTGATTTCCGGATTCAATTAGTCTCCATTTCGTGTAGTGACAAACACCTAATTGGGAAACACAACTTCATCGGTGCCTTTGAAAGAAGGATATACAACTGAGTTGGATTCGAGATAATGAGGACCTTTTTCTTTGAGCACTTTTTCGAACATCTTTGTTTCCTCATAAACTTGTTCGAAAACAACACTGAGAATAGTTGTTTCAATTGGAGCTTCATCCTCATCACTGTCAATATCACAGTCTTCTATAACCACTTTGTCACAATATAAAATTTCGATGTAGAGGCTTGCTCTATGTTAACCTTTTCCAAGGAATCACGACAAATTTCCTTACCCTTGGCCATCGAAGTGATGTTAATGAGAAACAACTGTGAACATTCAACAATTTCCTCTTCCTCCATTTCACTGATATTGTCAGAATCATCTTCGACATCAAGAAAATTTTGTTGAGAGTCTAAAGTCGAATTTTTAGTCTTTTTCATAATTTTAATTTGTTCAGTTTTAGAAAGAGTCTCATTCACAATATTTACTAAATCATTAGTATCCAAACATTCATCAATTGTAACAATCCCATAAGCATAAGAATCATTTGGTACTTTGTTAAATTCTTAGAATTTCTTCTCACAATCATACGATGTGTTATTTATTTTCTATCTTTCGTAAACCAAGAAAGGAAATAAATTCCTATGTTGTTTGTTGCTTATTTCAGAGGAGTGATAAAGATAAGTTATTTTTGCATAAAATCGTTTCACACTGTTACAGTAAATATTTCTTTGTTTTATCAACATAACATTGTCTGCCCTAACAAAATCCCTATCTAGAGTAATATTATTTAGTTGTAGCTATAGACTATCTATTTGACTTTTCTTAGATTCCAAATGTTTCTGAGTATCTAGCAACATAGTTTTTGTTTTCTCAGCTACATTACTAACAGAAATAAGCATGTCATTAACATAAGAAAGAGTATCATCAAAGTCAAATAAAACATTAAGACAAGAACCGAAAGGAATGTTAAATGATTCCAAAATAGTCTGTACCTTCGATGTCATAGAAGATTATTTTGCTCCTATTGACACTAAGCATTTCCCAGTCATGTTCGCCTCTTCAGAACTGTCCTGTTCGAACCATGCATACATTGAGGCACGTATGGGATTCCTCATTTCCACATCGTCTGAGCCAGATGACTAAATCTAGTAGGTTTCATCCCCATCAATACTTCCTTTCGCAACTAGAGAAAACCCTTTTGTATCAGCTCTTACTTTTTCCAACCTCTCAACATAATATGCCTTATCTTTAACTCTTTCCATCTTCTCCTCTATCTTTCTCATCATGCAATTAACTAGAAGATAGTTCGCACCATTGCAGTAACTGTAGTCGAACCCTGAATTTCCCTTCAACTTCTTCACAGCCTTCTCAATAACAATATTGCTCTCCTTTTTCTCTTCCTTCAACTCTACTCTCTTTCCTTTCTTATATGACAAATTTCCATTAAATTCATTGTTGTTTTTTTACATGGGATTAAAATGATTCTTAAAGAACTTCTTCACATTATTGTTGGAATAATACGCCACAGCCTCATCCTCCGAATTCACAAGAAAACATTCAGCTTCAGAATCAACTTTCTCAACCAGTTTTATCTCAGATTCTTTTGTGGACACCATCGACATCAAGGCAAGAGGACCTCCCTGATTCCTCTTCCACTCTTCAACTATTTCATTGATTTCACTCTCAGCAGCTTTAAGTACATTGTGAAGGTCTGCCAATGAATATCCATCGAAGCTTTGTTCTATTTTGATCATTAAGCTAATGTTCTCAGTTCCATTCAAAGTCGCATCAAGAATGTAATATTGTATTTGAGAGTAGATCATGTAACTCCATTACAATTAAACTTGAATATTAATTCATTCAAGTGATCGTAGTAGAGTTCGATGGTTTCACCGTCCTTTTGCTTGAATTCACCAAGTTCAAGTAGCCAATACTTCACTGAGCTCTTCTTCATCTTCTCACTACTTTGATAATTTTCTTTCAAAGTATCCCAGATTTATTTTGTTGGTTTGCATCCCCAAACAAAATTGTAAACAACCGGTGGAAGAGCACCACGAAATTCACGGAGACACTTTTTGTCAATAACATTTCTTTTATCAGCTTGCAAGGAAACTTCAGCAGAAGAGCCCGTTGTTCCAATTTAATCAAGCCATCCTAGACAGTAATTACCACTTGTGATATAATGCCATAGCGCCTCGTCAATTCCGTTTAGGTAGTCTTCCATAGATCCTCATCAATTCCTAGACGACAATCACCACTTGTAATACAATGCCATAGATCCAAGAAGATGAGAGAAACTGGACATGGTGTTCATGTTGAAATCGCCATTGTTGTACGGAATAAAATGATGATAAGATTCAGAAAATGAAATATAATAAATGATTGTTTCAAAAAAAAGATCAGAGAACACTCGATTTGCCAAACTAAACGCAAAATCGAAACAAAGTAGTTGATTATATAAATCTTTTGAATCGGAAATAGCAATTCAAAGCTTTTCAAAAAGATGAGAAACCATAAACAACTGAATGATGATTCCTGCTCTGATACCAAATGTGGTGTATTTCAATCGAGTATTAAGAATGAAATCAAGTACTGAATGAATTAAGAACAAACATGTAAATAGAATCTATTTGGCACTTTGATTACGTCTGAAAGATTATAGGAACACAAAAACAGTACAAGCGCTCAAGCTCACAAAAAGTACTCTCGACTCGTATACTTACCATATTTATAGGGTCATACAGACACATACAAAAGATACATAAGGACTAAACTTTGAGCTTCGACCATTGAAGATGCCTTACGTAATACATATATAAAAAGTGTAAGACTTAGACATCGACACTATCCAGGCCTAAATGTACTTCGACACCTCACTACACACTTCGACCATTACAAAGTGTTAGGAAATATTAATGCTAATAATTAGGATCCCGAGATATTCTTAAAGATCCTAAAGCTTAAAAAATATTAAGGATCCTGAATATGATACTGGGATCCTGCCCCTAACAAGCATCATCCTCAAATTCAAAATTTTCCGGGGAGCAAAACAATGACATCGTTGATGTCGGATCATCTGCTGCACAAAAATTACCAAGATTACATATTTCGACAAAGGATCATCCTGCTAACCAAGTTATCGAAAATTTGAATGTCGAAGTTCTAACTCACTCTGCTATTGATATTTAAGTCCATCAAAGAAGCTTTAGAGCATTTCTACTAGATTACAACAATCCAAGAAGAGTTTATCACTTTGATCCACAAGATTTGTATCTAATACGGATTGTGAAGTCCAAAATGAAATGATGGGTGCAGAAATAGAATAAGATTCATGAATCAAACACATAAATTTTCAAGTAATCTTGGTCAAAGCTTTTATATATTATTGATTATGAAATGGAACAAACAAAGAGCCTTGGTTTTCTCAACCTAACTCATGTTGATAAAAACAAATGTGTCTTTTTTGGGAAGCTTACCTAACAAACTAATTAAAAGGTGTGACAACCGGCAAATCTAGGTCAAACAAAGTCAACAAGTCAACTCAATCAACTCGCCTTGTACTAATACATTAAGGTTTAAGACTATGTTTCCTGGTGAATGTTTTACAAATATAATACAAAGTATATATAACTCTCTTTCCTAAATCTCTCTATGTATCTCAAATCTCTCCCAAATTTCTCTGTGTATCTTAAATTTGACAAAATTGCAAGAATGGTCCCTATGGTTAGGTGGAAATTGCCACTTTGGGCCAAACATGTTTTGACTAGCACTAATGGTCTAAAAGTTTCAATTTTGTTGTGAGTTTGGTCTAAAACGATTTAAAATGATGAATTTGCTCCTTTCTATTTTGTTTTTTTCTTTTCTTTTTGTTATTTAATTATTTTCCAAACAAAAAAATAAAAAATAAAAAGAAGAAAGGAATCTCTCTCTCTCTCTCTCTCTCTCTCTCCAGTTTAAAGAATGCCACCGTCCTCACCCCTCCCCCAACCTTCACTCCCGTTGGGAAGCTTGAACACTACCGCCGGAAAAAGATAAAGGACACCATATTGAAGCTCTGGCAGCAAAACCCTAACCCTAAAAGTTTCAGGTGGCGGCATACAGATCGAAACTAAGGTTTCTAGCAGCGTCGGCCTCTAAAAACCCTAAGATTTAAAGAAAAGAGAATGGCGATAACCTCTAAAAACCATAAGGTCTCCTTCTTTCCTTCTTCAAACTCGATTGAAGCTCACCCGAGGGTCATTTGGCATTCTTTCCTTCTTCAAAATCGATTAAAGCTCACCTGAGGGTAATTTGACGGAGCCAGGAGAGTCGAGAGACGGTGGGGATGTTTGGAAATGGTGGTGAAGAGGGGTGGCAGTAGGTGTTTTCAGGGGTTGCTGATGGTTTGGTCTTCATCGTTGTGCTTTGGTCTGTAAAGATGAAGCTCTTTGATTCTCAGGAGGAGGCGGATCTGAAACCCCCATTTACAAACCTTCGTTTCAGAGTTAGAACAACAATTAGGGTTCTCCCCTCTCTATCTCACAGAAGCTCGTCTGAAAACCATTGGATCTTTTTGAGATACAGATTAACAGGCAAAGTTGCTTTTGACAATGGAGATTACAATTAGGGTTTCTTTTTTCTGCATATCCTTAAGAAGAAGAGGACAATGAAGATATGGGGTCTGCAATGAAGAGAGAGAGAGAGAGAGAGAGAGACGGATGGGAGAGAGAGAGAGAGAGAGTTTAAGAGAGAGAGAGAGAGAGGGATTTTTTTCTTTTTCTTTTAATTATGAAACTATTTAAATAAATAAATAAACTAAAAAAATAAAAACAAAGGGCAAAATGGTCATTATAAAAGAATTGAAAGTAAATTGGACCAAAGTGACAAGAAAATGAATACCTGTGGACCATGAGTGCTAGTCCAAACCTGTTTGGCCTAAAGTGGCAAATTCAACCTAACCACAGGGACCATTCTTGCAATTTTGTCCTTAAATTTCTCCCAAATATCTCTATGTATCTCAAATCTCTCCCAAATCGAAAACAACTCAAAATGGAAGGAGAACACTCAAAAGAACAAGCTCATTCCTGAATACACTATACACGCTCGGAACCTCTCTTCCTAGTCCGGAACCCTCTTGGTTCGGAAGACCTCATACTTCGGAACCTTCTGATTTTGCTTCGGAATCCCTTCACCCGGACAATCTCGCTCCGGACACCTACTAATCTGAAACTGCCGACTTGGGAAAGCCTTGCATCACTCCAGAAGGACCAGCCACCGAGCCATTTCGCACCTGGACCCTTCCCAGCTCGTAAGAAGGCACTCCGGAATCTCTCGACCTCATCCTACACTCGCAGATTCAAGACTCCACTTCGGATTTTTGTCCATTTCGGAGCTTTTCTTCATTTTATGGTATTTTTACGTCATGAATTCCACCAAACTCATATTTTTCATAACTTAGTCCCCTTAAACCCCTATTTTATACCAAATTTGAATATTTAAAACATATTTACATAAAATAATATTTAGTATTTATAAAAGTATTATTTTAAATCATAAAGTGATAAGAGAGTTTGACTTTATGATTTGATGTAATCCTCTATTCCCCATGCAATTCACGGTAACACATGAATTAACCACTAAATAACAATGTTTTAAACCTTCAGATTTCCAAGCACATATCTCCCTTTATCCCTTAAAACAAGGACAATAAGAGAACTTTAAACTCCACTAGTTCTCTCACTTCTCTCATATTCTCTCTAATACTTCTCTCAAGAGTAAGAGCAAGGATCTTGCTAAAGGATTAACTCCTCAAGTTCTCCTTAGGGTTTTAAGTAAGTTATTCCATTTATCTAGTATTTTATATAATTTTCAAGATAAATTCACTTTATTTCACCCATAGTAATATTTGAGAAAAACTCTTAGGACAACATTCCTTCCACGGAAGTTCCTCAACTCATCCAAAAGTTTAGACTTGAGATCTTCACACCATTACTCCAAACATCCCATAAATAAACTCAAGGTGAGCTTCATACCCCACTCTTATCAAGTTTTCAAACTTTGGTGGGGGGGATACAAGTCAAATATTGTTTCAATCCTTGGATAATAGCATGTATTTGTATGTTTAGGTGTTTATGTGTGTTGAAATGATATTATTTCATGCTAATACTTCATAAACTTTAGATTTCACATTTCTATAAAGTTAAAACTAAGTTATATTTGTATAGATCTACATATCGTGTATTATAAACCTAAAACTAAGCTACTCGGTAAATATATGATGAGTTACACCAAAGTGGTAATTTTTTGGTTAAAAATACTTTTACCACTAGAACTTGTGCAAACTTTAAGACATAATAAATTTCATGGATTTATGTGAGCTTTTGGTGGAACTAGTTTAGTCACAACTGGAAGAGAATATTTTGTTTGTAAGTATCTCCATAAAATTCAGGGTATGTCAAAACACCCTACAAGACATGGCTATTTATCTAAAACTAAATGTTGCTAGTAAAAAAATCATGTTATGTTTATAGCACTTCAAGTGTTTAAAAACTTGGAACGTTATGTCCTATTTATAACCTTTTTCAAATTGAGAAACTATTAGTGATTATTTTTAATTTTCAATATAAATGATTTTATCAACACGATTTACAAAGATAGTTTTTATGACGGAAATATTTGTGTGTCACAAAGCTACAGTCATAATTTTACACAAGGAAAACATTATTTGCATTATTTAACAAAGAGAGAAAAACTCGCGTGCATTCCATTAAGGCTCTTGTGAGACTAGTTTTATTTTCGTCGTACCTATCTAGGTACATTGTAAGTCCTATGTTTATAACCAGAGTCGCCTAGAGGGGGAGCGGGATAATTATGTATTGATCTATACGAGGTTGACACCTCACACCTATGTTGTTCGCTACAGCTAGAGCGGCCAGTCTAAGGTGACAAATATCTGGACCATATCAAATGCTTGAAAAACGTCAGGGCAGGCATTCTCGTCATATATGTATGCTTATAACAACTCAAATAGAGTATGGTCCTAGTGACATTGGAATTACGTGGAATATACCCGCCATTAGTTTTATAAAATACCAAAACTATGTTTCGTATATTTTGTAAACTAACTTCGCAACTTTGGTCTTAGGGTTTTTGAGACCACGACATCTTTTATATAACAAAAAATATAGGATTTTCTAGGAACACTTCTTTTCAAAAGCAAACAACGGAAAACCAAGGAGCATGCATTCAACTATACACTATTTTACAAAGAGTACTCACTCTGCTAGTTTTACAAAAACCCAAAACTATGTTCATATATTTTGTAAATCTTATTTCACAACTCTGGTTTTAGGGTTCGAGGACTACAACATCTTAGTATACAGAAAATATAGAACTTTCTAGGAATACCCTCTTTTTAGTAACAAACAAAGGAAAACTAAAGAATATGCATGCAACTATACATGATTTTGGAACGAGACTCATAAACTACTTTTTACAGAATATTTTGGATGTTTTATTTGAGTTTTACAACGAACTATGAACAAAGTTATTACAACGTTTTACCTACAAAAATGCTTATGAACTCACCAACTTTTTAGTTGACACTTTCAAAACGACTTGTATTCATAGGGATCTAGTAGACAGGTATTAACCACAATTGAGCCCTGGCGTCGCTGCATTATGTTATTTTTACTTTTGTTATTCGTGTTTAATTTTCGAACAATTGTGTTGTGAACAGTGTAATACTATAAATCTAAATGTATGAATGTTTGTGTTGGTATGTTTCATTTATATACAATTGTTATGATACTGTACAATGACATCCTCCGCCCCCAGACATTTCCGCCATTCCGGTTCGGGGGTGTGATAGATTGGTATCAGAGCATTATTTATAGTGAACTAGTATATCAAACCATACAAGATATACAACTATAAATACAATGGGACTAAAACACTCTGACTAAAAGTATACTTTTAAAAAAAATACAAGTATTTTATAAAAGTATACATACTTACCAGAACAGTATCATAATGAGAAAAAAACAATGGTAATTAGAGGTTGGACACTACAGTCAAACATAGGCAGTTATGTAATCATATCTAGAATCAATATAGCCTGATCAAGTATCTTTATTTGAGATACGACCAACATGTGCTTGGGAGTGATTGTGGTGTTGCAACAAGCCTAAAACTTATCAACTATACATGCACAAGAACACTATAATTGAACATAAATTTTTAAAATACTATTGGAGTATTTTAGGATATTATATAACCTTCGCACGTAGACCTTCTACTCGTTTCTCACACCTCCATTATCGCACACACAACATGACAGAGTTCCAGCCCGAGGACTACTACTACAATGCCTTAGTGGCTAGCGAATGGGTCAAAGAGAAGTCGGGAGAGGTTTAAGAGGAAAACCCAGAAGTAGGTCCCGAAGAACACCAGGTAACAGACTACGAGGGGGAGGATTGCGATAAAAGTTAGACAATGATGAAGGCACCAGAGGGATCCTTAGAAACCTTCACTCTTCGGGAGCAACACCGAACCAACACACAACGCAAGAGGATCCTACCGACCACCTATGCTCCTTAGAGGAGGAAGCGGCCACCCTAAAGCAGCAACTCCTTATAGTCAAAGCTAGGGATGTTCAAGCAGAGCGGAGGTTAAATGAGACCACTCGTAAAATTAGTGAAATCGCCGAGCTCCTTGTGTGTTATTTCGACCTATGTGCATCACTACACCACTCGTGCTATGTCCTAGATTATTTTGTCTTTCATTACTACTAGTAGTGTTAAATCAAGGGAGGTACACCCTACGAAAACTCATGTAATCTGAATCAACCAAGTGCATTGCTATCTATGTACTCTTTTAACCAACTTATCATTCGTACAATATCTAATTCCACTCTTCACCATTAATACATCATCGGGGTGTAGGTAGAAACAATGAGAATCGTACAACCAAAACATGTGACGTATATACATGTATGCATAAGTGCATATTTGCAATCATAAATGAGATCCAATTAGAGATGACACTAGTTACTTACGGCCCTTTTTCTCATCGTGCAACATAATCATGTCATCCCATGGAAATAACCAGCCCACCGGTGAGACACCAATCCTACAGATAGATGCCACGACATTCCAAGTCGATGTAACGGCTGCAGTGAACGCCATCATGGCATAACTCAACGCCAACAACCCAAATGGAAGCAATGCTGACCATTCCAACCGTAGTTGTTGGATTAGTGTCTAAGTCCATAACTATTTTGGTATGTACTTGACCCGGTGGTGCATGGTCCTTTTGGGTTGCCTTCACCAAAGCAACTTGATTGGAGAAATAAATAGAGAGAGAGGTTATTATGATTTATTAATATGTTATAAGAATAATATATTAAAGGAGAAATCATATTTGTTTACTTAATATTGGTCAATAATTAATTAAGAATTAATTTTGTGGTCAAATGTAATTAATTAAACTAGAGGGGCTGAATTGTAATTATGTGATAGTTACAAAATAAAGTAAGGATTATCTTAAATATAGGGTGAACGAATTTAAGGAGATAATGGCTTAGAATTCGACTAGAATAAGGGTTCCTAAGACTTATCTTATGGTTTCTTGGTGGGCAAGTGACTAGATAAGGATAAGGACTAAAACCCTAATCTTTACACCTATATAAACCCGCTAAGGCTCATGAATTCGTCCAAGCCTTCCCAAGAGGTCCTAGAGACAAATTCTTATACCTCTCCTCTCTCTATATACCTTCTCCATTTGCTCTTGGTGTTTGTAAGCCATTAGAGGAGTGACACTTGTGACTCTAAGCCTTCCAAAGTCAATTCAAGGAGGAATTGGGATTGTTATTGCTACATAACAATCAAGGTAATATCATAAACCTAATTATATGCTAATATCAATTTCCATATGCTAGAATTAGGGTTTATAGTCTTGGATTCAAAGCATGTACAATAGAGAAACCTAGATCCAAGCATTAGGGTTTGTATGAGCACATAGGATGTCTTATGACCAAAACCCATCAGTGGTATCAGAGTCTAGACTGGTTTCAATTGTATTGATGCATTACATGTTCAAAAAAATCGATTTTTGGTGTTTTGAAGGCTAGACTCGCCGAGTCCAAGGTGACTCGACGAGTCCAAGCTTGACTCGACAAGTCAACTCGTCAGATAGAGCTTATCTCGGGATTTCTTGTTGTTTTTGCATTGGGATAGTTACCTTATCATGTTAGATCAATATTAATCCGATTATATGATATATTTGACTATATTTTTGATCTAATTGAGGATATTTATCAATTAATAAGATAATTGTTTCCTTATAAGATAATTGATTAATTATTTTGAGTAAATTGATAAATTGTTTTGCAAGAAATCATTAAACAAATCAAATATGGATAATTATGTAATTAAATGTTAGTTTAGAGTATTTGTTATTTGATCCTTGTTGTTATGAAAAGTTTCATATTTTGCCCTTTAGGTTTTATAGTTTAAATTTAAACCCAATAGTTTTGTAGTTTTGAAATTTAAATAGTTGAAACCCTAATGTGTTGAAATGTTTCAAAACTTGCCCTCAAGTCTTGGAATTTAAAAGTTGATTAAAAGTTTAATTAGGAATGTTAAATTCTAAAACTCTAGTATTGTTTTGAAAAGGTTCAAATCACACCCTTATGGTTTTATTAATTAATTAAGGTGTATAATTAATTAAAAGTATAATTGTTAAATTAGACCACCTAGTATTTTGAAAGTATAAAATACACCCTATACTATATATAACATTAAAAGTCTAACATTATATATATGTATGAGTAAAAGTCAGTCTTACCGTTAGTAGGCCTCATTCACGAAGCTGGTCTATAAGGGGTGTTTAAGGAAATTGCCTATAAAATGGCGATTGAATGGGTATCCACTCTTACCCACCGCACTCTTGACTAGTGGAGGGTCGTTAGCCGAATGGGTAGGATAGGACGAAACCTTCCATTATAAGTATAATGAATTATTAAAGTAACTAAATGCTTTCATAAAATTCCCAATCTTAGTTACTTAGGCAAAAGTGAATTGATGCAATTCCATGAAATTACACTTTGTGCCCTTGCGAAGACGTTAGTTGAGCGTGTGTGGTTAACCAAAACACTAAATGGTTCTAAGCAAAGGTAGCAAAGGGTGACTCAATGTTTGTCATAGTTCGGTGGAGCGTGTGTGGTTTACCGGCACATCGAATAGGTGACTGTAACATGTGGGGGCGCCATCTAGTTTGCATGGTTATTCATACCCGCTTTGTGATCCTCGGCATCCCAGTCACAAACAAGAGAGGCATATCGAGATTTAAACATGCCATTGAAAGTTCAATGAATCTCAAAGGGTCTAGGAGTTTTCATAGATTTAAAACTTAAATTTCTTTTTCGTTTTTCGTGGTGGAAATTAATGAATCGTCATTCACTTACCTTCAAATGTTCTGCAATTAGGGTTACGGAATCCCTCTCCCGAGTTGTGGAACATTGTGTTGGGTCCTAGCCTTAGTATCTTATTTGGGTGATTTACTAAGGACTCAATCAATCAACTAACTTGAATTCGTTTTCTCCCGTATTGTAGATGTCAAAGTTTGACAACTATGGTCTTCTCAAATCCCGTGGAACAAGCATTCCACATGAAGATGATATTCCACGTTTCGATCGAGGAACAAGAGATCATGCTTCCCTTCCTCCTCCTCCTCCAATTATTCTCCCTAACCCACAAGTTCAAAGGCTTGAAAAGTTCAAGATCACTCAAGCCCTTTTGGCAAGTAAACATAAAGAAGGAAAGTCGGTGTGTGCACACGTCCTAGGGATGAAGTCACACATTGATAGGTTAAGAATGTAGGGATCCGTTGTTTATGAGGAAATGGCTATTGATTAGGTTCTTTAATCACTTCCTAACTCATATAGTGACTTCGTAAGAGAGTACTATATGATGAAGTACGACGTGACCCTTATAGATCTCACCTATATGCTTATTGCTGCTGAATCAGCATTGATTTGGCGCAATAGAAAAGCAAAGTTGATTGGTGAATCTGCCTTCGAGACCTCTATGGATATAGACAATGGCAACGAAAGACATGCTATGATCGAAAAGTTTGATCACAAGAGAAAGGCAATGTCTGAAGTAGTTCCATGTCATGTTCCAAAAGAGTCAATTTGCTTCTATTGCCAAGAGAAAGGGCATTGGAGACGAAGCTGCCATATTTACCTAAGAGATCTAAGAGATGGGAGAGTCGAAACGTATGGCTCTAATTTAGGTAAAATCCATTGACTAACTCTTTTAAGCTTCATTCTAGATTCTAAATACATAAGATTACAATTGATGTTTTGTAGAATCAAAGAAAAGAAAGGAAGCTTAAGGGAAGAAGTGAGCAGAATCTAACCGCGAAGGAATGGATTTCGATCGCATTTCTCGAAGATTAGAATCTTGACCTACTACTTAGAGTTAGAATCAGATTGCTAAGAAAGATGTATTAGCATAAGTTTTTCAATGAGTTGCATTGTAAGGACAAATTTTTCCGCAATAAAATAAATTTTGATTTTAAATTTTATTTATTTATCCTTACAATGGCGTGTATGAAAAATTGATGTTAAAATGTTTCTGTTATTAGCAATAATGGATTTGGTTCTTATTATGTTATTTGTGGAAAGTCGAGAATTTACCAAATAGGGAGAGTTTCTCATCGCCCAAGTTTCAATTGGACAGAAATTTGGAATCATGCAACTAGGTTGCACGATGTATGAGAAATTTCATATTTGGAAATTTAGACTAATTCATTGACAAAGTGTCAAGTAAAGGACTTGGAGATCGAATACACAAAGTTGCGTGTTGATCAAGTCCACCATAAGAGTAACAAAGATATTCGTCATGATTTACTAAAGTTTTAGTAAATATGATTATACTTACAAGATTAGGTGTAATTATGAATTGATTAAAGGGTTTAGATCAATAGCAGAACGAATAAGAAGAATCAAGTAGGCAGAAAGATTAAAGTTTCTCCATTCAAAGAAGAAGGGAGAGTAGCTTTTATGCTTTATGATAGGTCTTAATGATTAAGAACCATATCTCAATTGATCCTCTAAGTGAGTCTTAGTACAATTGTATGTTTAAGAAGAGGAATCAAGAATTGAAGAAATGGTTAAAACAAAAAGTCAATCATACTTCGTTCCAATAACAACTCTTAATGTTAAGATTGTGACATTGAGTGAAAAGTATTAAGAAGGTTTGTAACATTCATCAAATGTGGAAAGTTGTGATGTCTTGGATAAGACAAAGACCAACTAGTACCAATTTATGAAGAGTTTTGATAAAAGCTGCACTAACTCTTGAATATTTGTTTGTCAAGAAATGTTTTGACAAGAGAATCATATATGTCAAGGAGTCAGTGGGAGTCTTAATAGTCTTGAAAGGTTTCAAGAACAAATCAAATAAACCTTAACGATCATCACTAGCACACGAGTTGAGGTTTACACCCTATCGTGTTGACAACATTTTGATTCTGTGTTGTTCCAATTAAGTTAATTATTCATGTGAGTTCTATGAGTTCTCATTTTGAACGCATAAAAGGCAAAGCACCTTAATCAATGAAAGGTACATTGATAGGAAAGGGTGAGTTGCTTAACTACTTGGAAGACATGGTGGGCAGCTGTGCTACCATAAAGACAAGAAATCAAAATTAAGAAAGTTCGGTCCATATGAGTTTGAATTTGTCGTCAACTTTGGTTTTAACAAATTCACATGAATAGGAACACATACACCGCTCAAATCTAAGTGTCATAAGATTTCCTTCTTCATGAAAATGATTGTGAGGAAATGCTTTCACTAAGACCGATTTTAAGAAGATAGTGATTGTAAAATTGCATTCTCAAATTCGATTATGGTTACGGTATCCCTTTCCATAATTTGAACTGTGAGGTTTGGCAATTAGTCTTAAGTGTTTAGATACACATATGAACTATCGAAGGCAAAAGTGTATAAGTTCAAGAAACCCTGATAAAAGATTATCAAAGCACTAAGTATTAGAAACATGAACTTAAGAAATTCAATAAGCATTGTTTTTCTGAAAGTTAAGATGTTTATGAATACATGTCGAAGCTAGTGGGAGCGTAAGTGTTATGCTTATAATAATCATCATGATAGTGGGAGCATAAATGTTATGATTGTATGATTATTAAGGAAAGTATTGCAAGTTGGCAATATTAATTATAGAAAACAAGAGTTATACCTTGCAAAGTAGTAAGGGCTATAAAGTTGTTTTGCTATAATTAAGGGAGAGAATATTATGCTTCATTTCAAATCTAAAGGCTTAGGTTGAGAAATGTTAATAAATTTAGTCAAAGGTACATAGTGTGTTCTTAAAATTTCGATTATGATTACGACATTCCTCTTCACAATTCGAATTTTGAGAACATAGCAAATAAAACATTATGCGTCGTGTCCCATACGCTTCGAGTATAGGATCGATTGCAAATGCTTTAATGTTTGACCATTCTAAAATTTTCCAAATGTCTAGCACATTTAGAGGGGAAAAGGACTAGAATCGGTTTTGACTAAAATAATTAAACAACTATCAAAGGACAATCCAAAGTTCGCCGACGATTAGTCGCTTGTGAGTAGTTGGAAGTATAGTATTGGAAAATATGGAAATGTTTCCTTATTGGATGGACCATATCGACATTATTGCGAATACATAAGATTCTATTAAGAATAATTTGTCATATGGAAAATATGGAAATGTGTCCATATTGGGAATTGAATATTGAGAAATCTATGACTAGATTAGAAACTTCTATGCAAAAGGATGTTCAAAGAATGTACTTTGAGTGAGAGACATCATGTCTATGGAATTGTCTTGTAACAATCTCCAATAGAGGACTTTGTAATATCATTGGCAATAGTCTTTGTGACTTTGGTGCAGTGATATTACGAAAGGATAGTTGCATAGAATGTTAGAATCTAGCATATTCTATAAGTAGCAAGGATTTGATATTCTTTCACTTATGGAAAAAGGATTTGGAGTTGTGAAATGAGAATGATTGGAAATGTGCTCAATTTGGTCTATTTCACAAATTAAGAACCATAGGAAAACATTGTGTGCATGCTAAGAGCATGGGACAAGTGTAATAATTCAAGTAAGAAGTTGATTACCCGAAACGACAAATAGTGAGTAATCGATATGGTGATAAATAAAGGTGTTTTATTTATACTCAAAGGTTTGAGGCCATATGGGATTAGTATTATTCTTGTGTTTCACATTTGCATGTTTTGACTTCCAGAATAATTGAATTTATTAAGAATAATCGAATTATTCGAACGGGCCACAGTCGTTCATATGTTGGAAGTAGGTATGAATGAAGACTGTCGTGAATTGGTGTGTCGATTGTCTAAAGAGCATTAGACATAAGCAAAAGTTTGCTGCAACGTTCATGAGTGCTTATGAATATGAATTTGAGCATTGGATTAAACCCACGCTCACTTGGATCACTCCATGAATTGTATCACGAGTGATTGGTGAGACGATAACATCTTATATTCTTGAAACCAAGATGTGTGAGTTGTATCTTGCGAATCGGTTGCACATTGATAATATGTAAACGCACTAGTAACTTGGTGTTATAAAACATATTGTTGTGTGTGATTCGGTGAGTGAGTGCAAGCAAGCATTGTATCAAAGTTTATCTGTTCCTTTTATCCAAGGTAGGATAAAAGCGATATCTTTTGGGCCCCTCGATGGTTTAGTGATGACAAACGTAAATGCTCGATTGGGCTAGGGCTAATTTGATTTGTTCAATTAGTCTGTCGTCATAAATCAGAAATCGAGAAGTAGTACAAAGAGAATGATTTTAAATCATGTCTCATATGATATCTAGAATGGAGGAATATATGATCCCTTATCTAAGGACATGCGTATCTGATATGATCAGAGTTGATAGCAGCTTTGGAAAGCTATGATTGCAGATCAGGATCTGAAGTCATATGCAGAATAGTTATTAGACTTATCCAAATGGGAGACTGTTGGATTAGTGTCTAAGTCCATAACTGTTTTGGTATGTACTTGACCCGATGGTGCATGGTCCTTTTGGGTTGCCTTCACCAAAGCAACTTGATTGGAGTAATAAATAGAGAGAGAGATGTTATTATGATTTATTAATATGTTATAAGAATAATATATTAAAGGAGAAATCATATTTGTTTAAGTAATATTGGTCTATAATTAATTAAGAATTAATTTTGTGGTCAAATGTAATTAATTAAACTAGAGGGGCTGAATTGTAATTATGTGATAGTTACAAAATAAGGTAAGGATTATCTTAAATATAGGGTGAACGAATTTAAGGAAATAATGCCTTAGAATTCGACTAGAATAAGGGTTTCTAAGACTTATCTTATGGTTGCTTGGTAGGCAAGCGACTAGATAAGGATAAGGACTAAATCCCTAATCTTTACACCTATATAAACCCCCTAAGGCTCATGAATTCGTCCAAGCCTTCCCAAGAGGTCCTAGAGACGAATTCTTATACCTCTCCTCTCTTTATATACCTTCTCCATTTGCTCTTGGTGTTTGTAAGCCATTAGGGGAGTGACACTTGTGACTCTAAGCCTTCCAAAGTCAATTCAAGGAGGAATTGGGATTGTTATTGTGACATAACAATCAAGGTAATATCATAAACCTAATTATATGTTAATATCAATTTCCATATGCTAGAATTAGGGTTTATAGTCTTGGATTCAAAGCATGTACAATAGAGAAACCTAGATCCAAGCATTAGGGTTTGTATGAGCACATAAGATGTCTTATGACCAAAACCCATCAGTAGTAGCAACTAAGGAAACCAACAACAACCTACCAATAGACCCCAAACCCCAAACCTAGGAACAAGAAGCGAAAATCTAAGAATAAGAAGAAGGGACAGCCAACTCAAGGACCCTCAAAGAAACAACACATGATTGCTGTCCATATTGCCACAACACCTGCCACACCAACACCAATACGACAATATGCAGGAAGCCTCCCAAAATGCAACAAATGCAACTTCCATCATAATGGAGCCTTCCGAAAGTTGCATTTCAATAGGTGCAACAAGAAGGGGCACACCTCCTGCCATTGTAGGGCCCCGACCCCACGTGTCACTTGAACCTCCAACCGAAAAGTGAGCCCGGTATGCTATTTATGAGGTGAAACGGGTCACTTTAAGAGATATTGCCCAACAAAGAGAAATGACGGAGAAGCGGGAGGAGTTTATCAACCGAACATGAAGGAACAACAAGGAATTCAACCAATATTTTTGGTATTTTTTCAAACAACAAGAATTAAGCATCAAATCATAGCAAAATTTTTACAACTTAATAACATAGTCGGAAAGTATTCCATCATCCGAACAAAACCCCAACACTCGCAGAAAAACTAGCAATCCTCACAAGCGAGCTGCAATGGGTCAGTGTAAACATTAGGGTCATATGTAATTAAGATTCTACAGACTAAGAGTGTGTGATCCCGCTTTAATTCCTTTTCCTTTTCTGGTTGTGGAATTAGGGCAGGGCCACTCAGTTGACTGCCTTTTCGATCTTAATTATACCTGAATTGTATATGCCAAGCGATTATAGAAGAACCTTGTAAGGATTACATTATGAAATGTTCACAGTAATAATAACAGACACAAACCGGAAGCATCAAGGGTATATCTGTAGAATATGCTATCAATCTAAAAAAAATCATCTCCCTTCCAATGTGACTTAGCATCTGTTACTATAAGAAGTCCAACATCCTCACTAGTCATAAACTAACTTGACCTTCTCTATACCAGTTCAAAGCACTACAAAGAGACCTTTCGCCTTAACAGAACGATTAAAAAAATTCTTTCAACTCATAACTACAAATCCACGGACCACCTCTAGCTTCTAGGCCCGCGAGTACTTAGGTTTGAGATAACACGTTCCTTCCTAGCCCCACAATAAATATGAGAAACAAGAAAAAAAATTCATCAAGGAAATCCCAGAGATTTACAACATCCCCCAGATATTCCCAAAATTCTTTCGGAAACACCACTCGTGTGTTAAGTTGAGTTGGAATCGACTAGACTCTTTGAATCATTCCAGTAACCAAACCCCCAATACTACTTAGCACCAACACGAGAACATATATTGTCCAATCAATAGAACGACCTAATAAGTAAGGAGATTATGAGACCAAGCCTCTAACCACGGGAAAACAACCGTCCGACTCTTGAGGAGGAAAAGTGAATTACCCATAGAACAACTTAGCACTAAGAGTCAATTAAGAACCCATTGTCAAGGATCGATATCCCCTTTTCCGAATCGACAACCCATACACCCAAATCTAGGAATCATGCAATGGTTGACGCTCCACTAGTTCAGGATTACGTAGGAAGAGAACCCTTGAGGCAACCTATGATTCATAAGGACAGCTGCACCGCACGTAACCTTAACCTTGGTAACAATTGTGCCAATCCTTAAGGCCTAGGAACTCTACTCCTTGAAAACCAGGAGCACAACCTCCAGAAAACCACTCAGGATAATTCCGATAACTCATAGCCTTCGGTTACCATAAAACTCAGCATCATACGTCCCACATTCCACGTATTCAACCTAAATAAGTGTCTAACCACCGAAGCTCTAGCAATCCCACTCGACGAGATCAGTTCAAACAAGAACCTACACTCAAAGAGGAATATGTGGGAATCATAGACTGGGAAATCAAAAGATCAAGGCTAAACATTAATAGCAAAGATCCATTAGAACGCCAAGTGAGGATCTCAGAATGGGAAGATCAAAAGGAACAGAAGTACACACAATTTTTCCTCAACCCTTGATATTCCTCAGAGAACTTGAATTTCGAGAAAAAATTCCCTCTAACGGGGGGATGATGTGACAACCGGCAAATCTATGTCAAACAAAGTCAACAAGTCAACTCAATCAACTCGATTTGTACTAATACATTAAGGTTTAAGACTATGTTCCCTTGTGAATGTTTTACAATTATAATAGAAATTATATATAACTCCCTCTCCTAAATCTCTCTATATAACTCAAATATCTCCCAAATATCTCTATGTACCTCAAATCTCTCCCAAATCTCTCTATGTATCTCAAATCTCTCAATGTATCTCAAATCACTCCCAAATCGAAAACAACTGAAAATGGAAGGAGAAAACTCAAAAGAACAACCTTATTCTGGAATACACTATTCATGCTCGGAACCTTTCTTCCTAGTCCGGAACCCTCTTGTTCTGGAACACCTCATACTTCGAAACCTTCTGATTTGGGTTCGGAATCCCTTCACCCAGACAATCTCGCTCCGGACACCTGCTAATCCAGAACTGCTGACTTCGGAAAGCCTCACATCACTCCAGAAGAAGTAGCCATCGAGCCATTTTGCACTTGGACCCTTCCCAGCTCGGAAGAAGGCACTCTGAAATCTCTTGACCTCTTCAGACCCTCTCAGATTCAGGACTCCACTCCGGATTTTTGTCCATTTCAGAACTTTTCTTTATTTTTAGGTATTTTGACGTCGGGAATTCCACCAAACTTGTATTTTTCATAACTTAGACCCCTTAATCCCCTATTTTATGCCAAATTTGAATATTTAAAACATATTTTCATAAAATAATATTTGGTATTTATAAAAATATTATTTTAAATCATAAAGTGATAAGAGAGTTTGACTTTATGATTTGATGTAATCCTCTATTCCCCATACATTCACGGTAAACCATGAATTACCCACCAAATAACAAATAACAATGTTGTAAACCTTTAGATTTCCAAGCACATATCTCACTTTATCCCTTAAAGCAATGACAATAAGAGAACTTTAAACTCCACCGTTTCTCTCACTTCTCTCATATTCTCTCTAATACTTCTCTCAAGAGTAAGAGCAAGGATCTTGCTAAAGGCTTAACTCCTCAAGTTCTCCTTAGAGGTTTAAGTAAGTTATTCCATTTCTAGTATTTTATATAATTTTCAAGATAAATTCACATTATTTCACCCATAATAATATGTGAGAAAATCTCTTAGGACAACATTCCTTCCAAGGAAGTTCCTCAACTCATCCAAAACTTTAGAATTGAGATCTTCACACCATCACTCCAAACATCCCATAAATCAACTCAATGTGAGCATCATACCCCACTCTTTTCAAGTTTTCATACTTTTGGGGGGAATACAAGTCAAATCTTGTTTAAATCCTTGGATAATTGCATTTATTTGTATGTTTAGGACAACATTCCTTCCAAGGAAGTTCCTCAACTCATCCAAAAGTTTAGAATTGAGATCTTCACAACATCACTCCAAACATCCCATAAATCAACTCAAGGTGAGCTTCATACCCCACTCTTTTCAAGTTTTCATACTTTTAGGGGGGATACAAGTCAAATCTTGTTTAAATCCTTGGATAATTGCATGTATTTGTATGTTTAGGTGTTTATGTGTGTTGAAATGATATTAGTTCCTGCTAATAATTCATAAACTTGATATTTCACAAACCCCATAAAGTTACAACTAAGTTATATTTGTATAGATCTACATATCATGTATTATAAACATAAAACTAAGCTACTAGGTAAATATATGATGAGTTACACCAAAATGGTAAACTTTTGGTTAAAAATACTTTTAGCACTAGAACTTGTGCAAACTTTAAGACATAATAAATTTCATGGATTCATGTGAGATTTTGGTGGAACTAGTTTAGTCACAATAGGAAAAGAATATTTTGTTTGTAAAGATCTCCATAAAATTTTGGGTATGTCAAAACACCCTACAAAACATGGCTATTTATCTAAAAATAAATGTTGCTAGTAAAAAAATCATATTATGTGTATACCACTTCAAGGGTTTGAAAACTTGGAACGTTATATCGTATTTATAACCTTTTGCAAATTGACTAACTATTAGTGATTATCTATAATTTTCAATAAAAATGATTTCATCAAGATGATTTACAAACAAAGTTTTTATGACGGAAATATTTGTGTGTCACAAAGCTACAGTCATAATTTTACATAACGAAAACATTATTTGCATTATTTAACAAAAAGAGAAAAACTTGCGTACATTCCATTACGGCTCTTGTGAGACTAGTTTTATTTTTGCTGTACCTATCTAGATATATTGTAAGTCCTGTGTTTATAACCAGAGTCCCCTGGAGGGCGAGGGGGGTAATTGTGACTGTAGTTATCACCGTACCTATACGGGGTTGACACCCCACACCTATGTTGTTCGTTACAGCTAGACCGGCCAGTCTAAGGTGACAAATATATGGACCGTATCTGACGCCTGGAAAACGTTAGGGCAGGCGTTCACATCATATCTGTGTGGTTATAACGACTCGCATAGAGTAGGGTCCTAGTGACATTGGAATTACGTGGAATATACCCTCCATTAGTTTTATAAAATACAAAAACTATGTTTCGTATATTTTGTAAACTAACTGCACAACTTCGGTCTTAGGGTTTTTAAGACCACGACATCTTTTATATAGCAGAAAATATAGGTTTTTCTGGGGACACTTCTTTTCAAAAGCAAACAAGGGAAAACCAAGGAGCATGCATTCAACTATACACTATTTTACAAAGAGTACTAACTCTGCTAGTTTTACAATAACCCAGAACTATGTTCATATGTTTTATAAATCTAATTTCCCAACGTCGGTTTTAGGGTTCGAGGACAACAACATCTTAGTATACAAAAAACATAGGATTTTCTAGGAATACCCTCTTTTCAGTAACAAACAAAGGAAAACTAAAGAACATGCATGCAATTATACACGATTTTGGAACGAGACTCATAAACTACTTTTTATAGAATATTTTGGATGTTTTATTTGAGTTTTACAAGGAACTATGAACAAAGTTATTACAACGTTTTACCTACAAAAATGTTTATGAACTCACAAAGTTTTTAGTTGACGCTTTTCAAAACGACTTGTATTCTTAGGGATCTAGTAGACAGGTATTCACCATGATCGAGGCCTGGCGTCGTTGCATTATGTTATTTTTACTTTTGTTATTCGTGTTTATCTTTCGAACAATTGTGTTGTAAACAATGTAATACTCTAAATCTAAATTTATGAATGTTTGTGTTGCTATGTTTCATTTATATACAATTGTTATGATACTGTAGAATGATGTCCTCCGCCCCCGCACATTTCCGTCATTCCGGTTCGGGGGTGTGAACAAAGGATATATATATATATATATATATATATATATATATATATATATATATATATATATATATATATCATTTGTATATATATATATATATATATATATATATATATATATATATATTGCATAAATACATCACATGTCAAAATAAAAAAAGGAACACCTAAGCAAAAGATACACCATGAAATCTCTTAAATCATAGCCTTATCAAATGCTTTCAAAAATGTCATCTCAGTTTTAATGTTTTGCATACTCAAGAAAATGTAACTATGTCTTGAAAGTCAATAATAGAAATGTTTTTACATGGGCATAAGAGTACTAATAGTTATTTATAGAATTTAGCGAAATTTCATTTCACATTTTTAATATTCAGTTATTAGAAATTAATAACTTTTATTGTTTCTAAAACATTAATTTATTAAAGTATAGGATCAAAGTTACGAAACAAGTAAATGGTAGGTGATCCTTTGTCCCATCCACTTAATCTAACTCGGTAAGTAGTGATTAACAATTACATAAAATATGTAACCCGTATACAATGAGATCCTAAACAACTATTGTTATAGTTGACATGTTTGATTCCATCTATGCCTCTGACCTCTCATGCTTATGTGACCTTTATCACACAAGATTCCGATCAATTCGTCCTACTTAAATCAACTTGTAGCGTAGCAACTAACTAGTGACTAGGTGATCATTATGTCACTAGAAAATACAAAACCACCCCAAAACATCATATGACAACGCTAGTGGTTTGGTCACCCATGTCCCATTAAGTCCATACTTGCAATTTTACATTGCATTTTTAAAAGGACAACAATTGCTTGCATTTTTAGAAAAGGTTTTATATATGTTTTACAAATATAGTTATAAAACATGGTCTCATTAATATTGCATGCATCCAAAAACTCATGTGCATCTTTTGTAAAATTCATATCACTTGTTATAAGATTCTTTAGATACCAAATAAATCTTCATTTTATTTACCATTACTTAAATAAAATATAAACTTAATCCGGATATTTAAAGTTGAGTCATAGAATTTTAATAAAATTTTCATTTATAATTAAGACTTGGAGTTTTGAATGTGTTCTAAAATCACTATTTTAAATCTCCTTTTAATAATGAAAATCTTATGATTTTATGAAATTGTAGAATAAACTCATTTTATTTTATAAACTCAATTTTATACATCTTATGATAGAAGTCATATTTTGAGAAACCAAAACTTAGGTGATGGTACTTATACTTTAAGTCTCATCTGGCATGCATAAAACATAATATAAACAAGTTGCGTGATGTTTAAAAAACTAAAATCATATATTAAGTTTCGACATAAAAATTAATCATTAGTTTTATTTTTTTTCCGTTATTACGTTATAAACCGATTTTAGTCTTTTTAATTAAAACTCATTATTTATTATATAGACATGGAGTTTATACAATGTTTAAACACCTTTTAAACCATTTCAAATATTTTAAAGTTTGTTGTTTATAGGTTTTACAATTAAAAATATTTACAAAAAAAAAATCGATTTTTAACCGGTAACATGTAATCGGTAAACATTTTAATAAATAGTCATTTATAAAAATTTTATGTTACCTTTTAAATATTTTTTACTCAAACTCCAAGTGATATTATTTTATTATAAATTGTTCTTTGCCTTGTAAAAACTATTTTCATCCATAAAGCATAACATAAAACGATCATAAAACAATCATCACGACCATGCATTAAAATGTATATAAACCAAGCCATGTGTAGTAATAGTTTTTATGAGCCATCACAATAATTATTAAATCTTTTTTATAGGACCTAAGGGACACCTGAAAAGGCCTTCAAGCCCCTACTTACCAAAAAAACTCTTGTTTGCAAAAAGGATTTCAAATCTTCATGTTGTAAAGCTTGTAACACTTAAATCACTAAGACTATAATTAAGCCAAAAACTAAGAGTAGAAGCTCATGGTTAGGATTATAATCTCAAGTGGTTAAGTCATCTTCAAAGTTTTAATTTCTTCATAAATTTACATTAAAATAAAAATACAATTAGCCTAACTAATTTATAACAACAAATAAACAAATGAAAAAATACCTATTTATCTATTACATCTTACGAATAAATAAATGTCAACCAAATATAACATGAAGGTCCAAATGACTTCTTTATACACAACAACATATCAAATATAATAACAAAAAACTCTTTGGTTTTTTTAAGACAACTTTTATGTAACCAAAATGCATGAAAATGGTTATGAATAAAAATAAATGATTTTAAACTACAAGTTACCAAAGAAGACAAATATGGAGATTTTTTAACCAAAATAAATACGTACTTTTTTCTTTCAAAAACAAAAGATCATCAAATATAAAAAAAAAATTCATTCTAACATACAAAAGATGGTTCTGATACTTCTAATGGGTTTTGATACAAGATATACGAGTGTTTTTTTTTATAAAAAACGGGAAACATAAGTTTAAAAATTACAACTTTAGTTTCAAGTATTTTACAAAACAAAACCACCAAGGATACATTTATAGAGGTTAGAATGATATTAAAAACAACCATAGAGTGTTTTAAAATAACAACCTTTGGAGTCTTTGAACCCACTTGGTTTTGGGGTGTTGGTGAAGATAGAAAGATCAAAGAGTATGATCTTTTCTACAATTATCCACCATCAAGAATAAGGAACTAAGAAATGATAGTTTCCTCTTGTAATGTTGTGTTCTTTAAGCCTTTAACTGCTTATCAAAATAAGCATTAAAGGAGGACGCAAAGGGAGCACCAATTCTTGATATATGACATCAAAAGATAAGAGGAAGAAGGAAACCAAAAGCTCTGGCTTTTGTGAGGGAATAAGGATTTTCTTTCAAAATGTCTCTCTTATATATCCGATGTAAGGTAAGGGATTTACAGAAAAATAATCTAACATGTACAATTACACACAAAGGTTACACCTCACTTGATCTCTCAGAACATGAGAATCTCTCTTTTTTAATAACTACTCCAAAGGAGTGCTCTCAATCTCACGATGAATACTCTCTTGAAATTTTTGTGCACATACAACCATGGGTACTCATTGAGTGTCCTTTGTGGGAAGGGAAGGAAATAAGTGATCACTCATGGGGTTTGTGCTTAATGACATAAAGAATTTTCGGATATGTTCTGATTTTATGCGTGCTGTTCTCAGACCTTCAGGATGCAAATTCAATCGGTGACTTACGGTTTGAGTTTTCTTCTCTATACTCCTGAGTTTTTCTTAAGCTGATTCGCTATAAAGACTAATTTTTGTTTTAGGATAGTTTAAATTTGCATATTTACTTTCGTTTCTCTCCTATGAACAAATTTAGGGGGAGAAATTAAAAGAAAACAAAAATTAGAAAATTTTAAACAAAAATTAGAAAATTTTAAAAAAATCCAAAAACATTAAAAAATCAGAAAATCAAAATATGGTGTTAATGGAATGTGCTTGAGGGAGATGTTTTGGGAAGTGATATTATCTGGTGATAACAGGCAACTTGAGTTTGCATAACGTACCCAAAGTTGAAGGGTCTTTGCTCTAGTTTAATGCGTCGGTACGCACGAAAGATTCTAAAACGGACTTGACTAGGCAGAGTTGAACTTAGGAAATTTATAGACTTGACAAATTTTGACCTAGTTAGATCTGTTCAGCCTGACAATACGACGCTCAGATAGGTTGAGCAGGTTTAACTTTTTCTCCATGTGCAGATTCTGCCCTTAATTCCAGTATTCATAGGGCAACTGGTAAATTTCGATAAATTAGGTCTGTAGAAAATCATTTTCTTTCTTTCTGTCTATTAGTCATATGTTACCTCCTCTGCGTGATTGGAAGAGATCCGACCTAGACTGTAACATATGCAACTCTATTTCTCTGCATATCATATATATATATATATATATATATATATATATATATATATATATATATATATATATATATATATATATATATATATATATGAAATTCCTCTTATTTGTTAGCCATATGATGTCTCCTTTGCGTGACTAACAATCCGGCCTAGTACACAGAATCTGTCTTCTCCCCTAATGATGGTCTGCTCATCCGATGTAAGGAGTACTCTGGAAGTCCTTGATTACCGGGGCATATCTGGAAGCGAGAAACATGTTCTAGTACAATTAAAATTGAACACATACAGATTGTCTATAGATCTCGCTGCTCAATTTAGGTGGACAACAATATCCCTGGTCGTCGTCAGCTGAATGGTCCTTAAGATATAGTATCGAGGAACTTAGGATCAGATATAATATATAGGAACTTAAGTTCACCATGTCTTGTATCAAATAGTATGTCCTAAATTTGTCACAATTTTTCGTGTTTAAGTGGACAACAATACCGGCGATCGACCAGACAAAGTTGTGAATATGAAAGGTACCAACAAGTGGATTAAGACTGTCTAACAACTTTGATCCCAAATCACTCGTAAAGTTAGATATCATTTCATTTTTGTTAAATTTGTTCATAGTTTCTTCTAATTTAAATTTAAGCGGGAATTAAAAAAAACAAAAAGAAAACAAAAAGAAAATCAGAAAAATTCAAAATCAAAAATAGTGTTGTTTTTGTTTTATTTCTTTTTCAGAAAATATGAAAAATCCAAAAATATTTTTTTTTGTGTTTTAATTTGTGTGCTAAGTTTTCTTTTAGTTTTGTTTTGTCTTGAAAAGTGATTTCAGGTATAGATAAGACTCATGAAGTTTTTGTCGAAGATTTCTGAGCCAAGGCTTCATCTGTGAGCATTGAAGAATTCACATTCGAAGGAGCAAGAAATGAAGATTATTCTTTCACATTCAATCTTTCAACCCCAGAAGCAAGGTGAAGCTGAAATTGAAGAATATGTGACGGATTGCATTGAAGCCTCCTCAATCAGTCTGCTGCTATCTTTGTACCTGCTGAAGTGATCCAGAAGTTCAGTTCTCTCTGATGTTCTCTCTGAAGATTGTCAAGCTGAAAGCGCTATCTTTTAAGAATCAGTACGTCAAGTCTCCTCACCCGACATGCGTTCAAAGCCAAACTCTGAAGAAATGCCCAACTGCTCAAGATGAAGGCACTCATAGAAGATTCATATATTCATCCTGATGTTGTGAAGAATTTGAAGATAATAGCTGAAGCCAAGCTCCCAATGAAGATTAACAAGAAAAGTCAGCTACTTTTTAGGGGGAGCTTGTTGGGTCATTTAAGAAAAGAAAAGAAAGTTATAAACCAAGACAGAGATTGTTGGGTCAATATTTTGGTTTATACTTTGCTTTTCTAGGAAATTGTATTTTATGTAATATCTTATGTGTTTACGGCCCATGTTTTCCGTGTGTATATATATAGGGTTGAGGGGTGTAAGGAAAAGTGTGATGAACACTAGAGGAGCTTAAGTGTGTGCATTTGAAGGTGTTCTGGAGAGAGAGAAAAAAGAGTGTGTGTTAGTGTGTGTGAATCTTGTATCCGGATCTTCATTCATATAATACATATAAGATTCATCATCCTCTTCTTCTCCTTCTCTTCTTTTTGATCTGGCATCATCCGTTTGATTGGGATTCCGCACCATCAAACGGATACGATTGATACACAGGCAGATTAGCGACTTACACGCAACAAGGCCATGCTTGGCACAACAACATACTCGATGGTGCATGGGGGAAGTACCCCATGGCCAAGGGGAATACCTCATGGCACAAGAGGGATTATCCTAGCGCAAGAAAGGGTGCTCTTGGCGCAGCAACATCATTCTTGGCCTAAGTCTTCAGCAGATCATTGCGCAACAAGGTCCCCTTTGTTGCTCCATATCGCTCCCAAGTGCTCCAAACCTCTTCGAGGGGCTTCGAACCCACTTTTGTACGAAATATCCTTTAACACTTGATTTATTCCTTTGTCAGATGATTCATTCCTTTCTCGGATGAACCATTCCTTTGCCACATGCTCCATGAACCTCAAGTGCTCCATTGAGTTCTAAGTGCTCCATGTTGCACAAGACTTCACACCTCAACAACAGTGACTATACCTACTTTATGGTCTTCATTGATTGTGACTAGGACTATTTTATGGCTATGGCTAAACTTTTGTTTTGTTTCTAAACATAACAATAGTCACAATAAAATACTAAACATGTGCCTATAAATTATTAATAATTTAATTTCTTATGTGCGACTAAATGTAAACAATAATCTTAATGTAAGAATATACTCATGACAAACTATTTTATAATGGTGGTTTCGTTACTATGGTATTTTAAGACATAATAATAGTCATGTTAATATATAAAACTAATAGCTCTAAGAATTTTTTGGTAACAATTTAACTTGTAATTCATGACAAAAAAAATATACATTAGGAATAATTCAAAATTAAACCGTGACTATAAGTATATTTCGGTTAAGTTTAAGATTGATACAACTAAAAAAATTGCTACCATATAGTAATGATTTTAGTGACGGAATGTAACACCAGCAAAAATTAGGTCAAAAATAAATTTCTTCAGTAACCATAATTGAGTATACTAAGTGGTAGATATCGTAACAAGGTTTCCAAAAATATAAAGAACACTAAAATCCGAGTTATAACGAAGAAGTTATGACCAATCGTAGATCCGCAACAATACCAGTAAAATACTTTTTAGCATAAAACACGAAATTCCAATAAAATGCTTTTTAACCTTAGGTATCTATATGAAAGTCGTAGATATCCCAAAACCGTAAACATACATAAAAAGAACGCCCAAATCTGCCTTCATATGAGGAAGTTCTGATTTTTCGAAGTTTCGGACATAACAGTAGACAACTAAAAACTTGAAATACAGATCGAGCGACTTTTAGCGAATACGACCTAAATGAGAATCGAAGATCTCGTCAATGGTAATACAAGGGTAAAAAGACTGATCAAAACGGGCATCAGATGAAGAAGTTATGGATTTTTAACGAACTATTCCAGTCCCGACTTGTTAAGAATATATTATTAAAAAATTAAATCATAACTAGCCGACAGAGTCTAAACGAGAGTTGTAGAGCAATATCTCACCTACACCTAAACGAGAGTTGTAGAGCTCTTACGCGAAAGTTACAGATTTTACAAGTTCGGGGCACAAAATCCTAGGCTAGTCCAAGAAGGACCGCCCTGTGATCCCTAAACGAACGCCCTGCATTCTTCAACCGAAGACATCCCATCGTCTATCAGAGGAAACTATGTAAGCGCTGACCACATAGGGGAACGTGTTGCGTTCCCTAAAGGAACGCATTGCGTTTGTGGTACCTCCTAACACTATAAAAAGGAGGCTAGGGCTCCAGGTTTTGTTGCTTCACTCTTAACTCCTTCACCCTTAGACGCATCTCTAACCCCTGTAAGCTACCTTAAAGTCGCGGTATTACCGCTAGCTCAAGAAGAAAGTCCCAACGCCCCTGAGACTCCTGAGAAATCAACTTTCTGCAGTCGAAGTACAGCTCGAGTTTAGTCTCGCCTTTTTCAAGCTACCATTTCTACCAAGTGAGTTCCTATCCCTATCACTACGTTTTACAATGCTTTTAATACACTTTTAAGGGGGGGGGGGGATACAAGTAAACACACGGTTAAATTCGTCTGAAAAACATAAGTCTTAAGCAGATTACGCAACAAGGTTTCCTTTGTTGATTCGTATCGCTCCCAAGTGCTCCAAACCTCTTCGAGGGGCTCCGAACCCACTTTTGTACGATCCACTCCTTTAACGCTTGATCTATTCCTTTGTTAGAAGATTCATTACTTTCTCAGATGAACCATTCCTTTGTCACGTGCTCCATGAACCTCAAGTACTCCATTGAGTTGTAAGTGCTCCATGTTGCACAAGACTTCACACCTCAACAACGGTGACTATACCTACTTTATGGTCATTGTTGATGGTGAGTAGGACTATTTTATGGTTATGGCTAAACTTTTGTTTTGTTTCTAAACATAACAATTGTCACAATAAAATACTAAACATTTGCCTATAAATTATTAATAACTTAATTTCTTATGTGTGACTAAATGTAAACAATAATCTTAATGTAAGAATATACTCATGACAAACTATTTTATAATGGTGGTTTCATTACTATGGTATTTTAAGACATAATAATAGTCATTTTACTATATAAAACTAAGAGTTGTAAGAATTTTTTGGTAACAGTTTAACTTGTAATTCATGACAAAAAAAATAAACAATAGGTATAATTCAAGATTAAACCATGACTATAACTATATTTCGGTTAAGTTTAAGATTGATACAACTAAAAAAATTGCTACCATATAGTAATGATTTTAGTGAAGGAATGTCACACCAGCAAAAATTAGGTCAAAAGTAAATTTGTTCAGTAACCATAATTGAGTATACTAAGTGGTAGATATCGTAACAAGGTTTCCAAAAATATAAAGAACACTAAAATCCGAGTTATAAGAAGAAATTATGACCAATTGAAGATCCGCAACAATACCGGTAAAATATTGTTAAGCAGAAAACACGAAATTCCAATAAAATGATTTTTAACCTTAGGTATCTATATGAAAGTCGTAGATATCCCAAAACCGTAAACATACATAAAAAGAACGCCCAAATCTGCCTTCATATGAGGAAGTTCTAATTTTTCGAAGTTTCGAACATAGCAGTAGACAGCTAAAAACTTGAAATAGAGATCGAGTGACTTTTAGCCAATACGACCTAAACGAGAATCGAAGATCTCGTCAATGGTAATACAAGGGTAAAAAGACTGATCAAAACGGGCATCGGATGAAGAAGTTATGGATTTTTAACGGACTTTTCCAGTCCTGGCCTAAAAATATATTATTAAAAAATAAAATCAGAACTAGCCGACAGAGTCTAAACGAGAGTTGTAGAGCATTATCTCACCTACACCTAAACGAGAGTTGCAGAGCTCGTACGCGAAAGTAATAGATTTTACAAGTTCGGGGCACAAAATCCGAGGCAAGTCTTAGAAGGACCGCACTGTGATCCCTAAACGAACGCCCTGCATTCTTCGATCGGTGACATCCCATCGTCTATCAGAGGAAACTACGTAAGCACTGACCACATAGTGGAACACGTTGCGTTCCCTAAAGGAACGCACTGCGTTTGTGGTACCTCCCAGCACTATAAAAAGGAGGCTAGGGCTCCGGGTTTTGTTGCTTCACTCTCAACTCCTTCACCCTTAGACGCCTCTCTAACCCTTGTAAGCTACCTTAAAGTCGCGGTATTACCGCTAGCTCAAGAAGCAAGTCCCAACCCCCCTAAGACTCCTAAGAAATCAACTTTATCCAGTCGAAGTACTGCTCAAGTTTAGTCTCGCCTTTTTCAAGCTACCATTTCTACCAAGTGAGTTCCTATCCCTATCACTACGTTTTAAAATGCTTTTAAAACACTTTTAAGGGGGGGGGGGATACAAGTAAACACACGGTTAAATTCGTCTGAAAAACATAAGTCTTCAGCAGATTGCGCAAAAAGGTCCCCTTTGTTGCTCCATATCGCTCCCAAGTGCTCCAAACCTCTTCGAGGGGCTCCGAACCCAGTTTTGTACGATCCGCTCCTTTAATGCTTGATCTATTCCTTTGTTAGATGATTCATTCCTTTCTCAGATGAACCATTCCTTTGTCAAGTGCTCCATGAACCTCAAGTGCTCCATTGAGTTCTAAGTGCTCCTTGTTGCACAAGACTTCACACCTCAACAACAGTGACTATACCTACTTTATGGTCATCATTGATTGTGACTAGGACTATTTTATGGTTATGGCTAAACTTTTTTTTGTTTCTAAACATAACAATTGTCACAATAAAATACTAAACATGTGCCTATAAATTATTAATAATTTAATTTCTTATGTGTGACTAAATGTAAACAATAATCTTAATGTAAGAATATACTCATGACAAACTATTTTATAATGGTGGTTTCATTACTATGGTATTTTAAGACATAATAATAGTCATGTTAATATATAAAACTAATAGTTGTAAGAATTTTTTGGTAACAGTTTAACTCGTAATTCATGACAAAAAATAAACAATAGGTATAATTCAAAATTAAACCGTGACTATAAGTATATTTCGGTTAAGTATAAGATTGATACAACTAAAAAAATTGCTACCATATAGTAATGATTTTAGTGATGGAATGTAACACCAGCAAAAATTTGGTCAAAAGTAAACTTGTTTAGTAACCATAATTGAGTATACTAAGTGGTAGATATCGTAACAAGGTTTCCAAAAATATAAAGAACACCAAAATCCGAGTTATAACGAAGAAATTATGACCAATCGAAGTTCCGCAACAATACCGGTAAAATACTGTTAACTAGAAAACACGAAATTCCAATAAAATGCTTTTTAACCTTAGGTATCTATATGAAAGTCGTAGATATCCCAAAACCGTAAACATACATAAAAAGAACGCCCAAATCTGCCTTCATATGAGGAAGTTCTGATTTTTCGAAGTTTCAGACATAGCAGTAGACAGCTAAAAACTCGAAATAGAGATCGAGCGACTTTTAGCAAATACGACCTAAAAAAGAATCGAAGATCTCGTCAATGGTAATACAACGGTAAAAAGACTGATCAAAACGGGCATCATATGAAAAAGTTATGGATTTTTAACAGACTTTTCCAATCCCGGCATGTTAAAAATATATTATTAAAAAACAAACTCAGAACTAGCCGACGGAGTCTAAACGAGAGTTTTAGAGCATTATCTCACCTACACCTAAACGAGAGTTGTAGAGCTTGTACGCAAAAGTTACAGATTTTACAAGTTCGGGGCACAAAATCCGAGGCTAGTCCAAGAAGGACTGCCGCGTGATCCCTAAACGAACGCCCTGCGTTCTTCGACCGGAGACATCCCATCATCCATCAGAGGAAACTACGTAAGCACTGACCACACAGGGGAACGCATTGCGTTCCCTAAAGGAATGCACTACGTTTGTGGTAACTCCCAGCACCATAAAAAGGAGGCTATGGCTCCGGGTTTTGTTGCTTCACTCTCAACTCCTTCACCCTTAGAGGCCTCTCCAATCCATGTAAGCTACCTTAAAGTCGCGGTATTACCGCTAGCTCACGACGCAAGTCCCGACGCCCCCGAGACTCCTAAGAAATCGACTTTCTCCAGTCGAAGTACTGCTCGAGTTTAGTCTCGCCTTTTTCAAGCTACCATTTCTACCAAGTGAGTTCCTATCCCTATCACTACGTTTTAAAATGCTTTTAAAACACTTTTAAGGGGGGGGGGGGATACAAGTAAATACACAGTTAAATTCATTTGAAAAAGATAAATCTTTTGCTATACTTTTCACGCTGTTGTTATAACTATCATAGGAAGTTATTAACATACAAAATATCTCATAATGCAACTTTACTCTATTAAGATACATTATGTTTTATAGATAGAAATATGTTTTCTTTGTAAACATGTATATTACATCAAATCCAGAGTAACCATTTCAACTATAATACTATGTAATTTACAAGTTAAAACAACTCATTATTATGCCTTTGTTCATACTATAGAAAGGGTAATCATTTCAGACAAAAGCACATTTTCATGAATACATGACTTAATTGAGAATTCGTGAGTCATTCATCTTCATTATACCTATCAAGCTACCGCTAGAAAGCCCTGTTTTATAACCAGAGTCTCCTGTCCGGAGAACATGATAAGTGTATATAGATCTATACGGGACTGATGATCCTGCACCCTGACTGTTAGCTACAGTCTGCGGGTGACAAATATCATAACGCTTCGACTCTTGAAGAACGTCTCTATAGACAAATCCATCATAGTACAGTTATGAAAACTCGCTGGATAGACACTTATTATGGTATTATGTTTTCACGGAAAAACTGATATTATAGTTATTATCACATACAAATACAAGCTTCTTATAGTTTTGTTTTATAATAAGACTATACATCATTATCCTAAGCATGGCATATTTGCTTACAAGTTACGGTCTTAGACATTTAAGACTGCTCCTCACTTTTAGGAAAATATAGGATTTTCCTGGTTCAAATACATAAAATTTATACAACAATCATTCATACTCATTTCATACACTCATAAGAAAATATCGAATTTTCTGGAAAACAAAAGTTAACTTTCGAATGACATACATTTTCTCAAAACACTACTTATGAACTCACCAACTTTATTGTTGACACTTTTTCTTTGAAATAACTTGTATTCTCAGGAAAACGCTAAACCATGTAGCAACTACTTTTGAAGACTAACGCGTTGGCATTACTAACATATTTTGGATCACCATATTGTATTTGATATTCAAACATGTAACTCATACAATCATGTAAACTTTTCAAATATATTTATATTATGGTGGTGTGTACTTTCTTTACTATTTAATTGTTATGATACTTTACATGATGTCCTCCGCCCCCTAACATTTCCGCCGTTCTGGTTTAGCGGGTGTGACAGATTGGTATTAGAGCATTGTTTATAGTGAACTAAGTATATCAAAACCATATTTTGATAAACAACTATAAACACAACTGGGAAAAAAAACACTTTGATTAAGAGATATACATTTGAAAATATAGTTTTATTAAAAGTACACATGCATGCATTACGTAATAGTAACATTATCATAAGGCAAAACAATATAGAAGTATTATAGATGAGTTGTGCACTACAGGTATGCCTTGGGATATGTAATCGGAACTGGGATGAATATAGCCTGATCAACTACATTTATCCAAGAGCCGACTAACGTATGTCGGGGAATAGCTGCAGGGGACCAAGTCTAAAACTTACCAAACTTATAAACTTTAGAATTAAACATAACGTCTAGAATACAATAGGAGTATTTTGTAAATACAATAGTTTAACCTACATGTTTAGATTTACATGTTTTAAATTTTTTTAGACAATTCTCATATCCTTATTCTCGCACAGATGCAATGGTCCGATTCCATTTACTAAGGGATCCCTATTACCCAAACCAAGATAGTGGAAGAGGGATAGAGATGATGCGGAAGAGGAAACCACTCGTGAAACATGCGAGGTAGTAGAGAACCTAATGCATCAAACGAATAACTAATAATTAATATTACCTAGCGAGTTGGTAATTATATTACTCACACTACGAGATAGGTATATCACATCCTCCTTCATGGCTAGAAATAGTAAGAGAGATACAACATCAATACCCTAATTTGCTAAAAATTAACTTAAATATGATACCTATTTCAACCCTCATTCATTAATACATCATGAGGATGTAAGTCGAAACATTAGAAACCGAATGACAGGATGGCGAAATTATACGTATAGAATCCAACTAACAACAATCATAGTTAGCTAACCGACTCGTTTCACATTATGTAACAGAATCATGTCTTGACATGGAAATAACCGACCAACCAATGAAACAACTCTCTTTCTTATAGACTCAGCTACTTCTCAAGCTGCGGTCACAGTCGCCATGATAGTTATCATGGCACATCTTCACGCAAGTAACACTAGTAAAAATGGGAATGATGTTGACAATTCAAATTTATGTGACAATCAAAGAAACCAACGAGTGCCTACCCGCAAGGATACTCCGAACCACGAACCTAGTAACACGAAACGAAAGTTCTAGAATGAAAAAGGGGGCAGTTAGAATCAAGGGTCTACCAAAAGAAAACAGGATGCAACGATCTTAACCCCTCCTCCTAAGCCAGCAAAAAGGGACGACTATAAACGAAAGCTCGAGAGTAAGAGGGGGAAACATTCAACTCAAAGACCATCGGAAGGGCACCAAGTTTGGGCAGTCCATATCCCCATCAACCCTACTATCCCAACACCGACTGTACCATACCTAGGAAACCTCTCACATTGCAGTAAGTGTAACTACCATCATTATGGAGTCTGCCGAGTGCTGCATTGCAAAAGATGCAACAAGAAGGGACACACGGCCTGATTCTGTAGGACCCCGGTCGAGTTGATTACTACAACAACCGATGTTGGGATCAGTCCAATATGCCATCTTTGTGGTGAAATAGGACATTTCAAGAGGGAATGTCCAACCGAGAAGAAGGACGGGAGAACAGGAGGAGTCTGGCCCCATAGCATATCAAAGTACGTTGCAATAATTTTTTTACGCTTCCAAACCCCAATAAATAATCATAATTGTACTCATTCTCACGTTCGAAACAAATCATAGTACTCAACCCTTCTTCCAGATTACCATAACATCTAAGTCATCAGGAAATTCAGACATCGTGTTCCGACATGGTTTGGCTTGGTCCTTACCACGTGAGTTTATGTACCAGATAAAAATAACTTTTCCCTTAAACAACCGTCAGTTAAAATTTTTCCGACCTATAACACAAAACCCTTAAGAAATACCTATGCGAGAGGTACCATGCCCTTCTAATCTACCCAATAGTTTTTAAAATTGAAATGAAGAACACCAAATAACATACCAGAAGTGCATGACTTTCTTGACATTTTTCTAGAAGAACGACCAGGATTACCATCGCAACGTCAAGTCGAGTTCTGAATCGACTAAATCCCAGAAGCTACCCCAATAATTAAAATCACCTCACCATCCAACTACAACGAAGATGCAGAAACTTTCCAGTCAACTTAACGAATTTGTCAGTAAAGGATTATTAGACCAAGCTTCTCACCATAAAGAGAACCGGTCTTGTTCTTGAAGAAGAAGGATGGATCGTTTCGTATGTGCATCGACTATCGAGGGCCGAGAAAGTATACCATTAAGAATCGTTACCTACTACCTTACATAGAAGTTCCCAAATAGCTACTAGAAATGGGTTGGCTTGGTCTTCACCATGCCAATTGCGTGTGTTATGAAAAGACCCTTCATTTTCACTGTTGGCTAACGAAACTCTATCGATTTATAACGACAAACCCGAAACAACTCCCAAATCGTTTCTAGTTTCAAAATCCCTTAGCACTCATGTGAGAAGTACTATGTCCTTTGCAACCTTCACGAATTATTACCGACAGACTATTTAGGAATACCACACGTACGATGAGGCAAGTTCAAACGCAGACGCTATGAATGATTACGGTTAACCTATCACTGCAAATATGTATGCAACTTGTATACACAAGGCGGTGATAAGCGGACCATGTAAGAATTCAACCATGAACTTCAAAACGAAACGACCTGTATTACGAGTGAACAATGCTAACATTTAGATGAACATAGTCAAACAAACCCAAATCCACAAGACCTCTACTGGTCGAAGCAATAGACGGAGTAATGATGGTCCGCAGGAACACCCATGCTAGGATCTGGGCTCACTAGAGAACAATAAAATTCAAATGGAACAGAATCACACATTTGTCCTCGACAATTGAAATCCCAGTCAAAATGCGAATTTCGGGACGAAATTCTCTCTAACGAGGGGATAACGTAACACCACCAAAAACTAGGTCAAAAATAAATTTGTTCAGTAACCATAATTGAGTATATTAAGTGGTAGATATCATAACAAGGTTTCCAAAAATATAAAGAACACTAATATCCGAGTTATAACGAAGAAGTTATAACCAATCAAAGATCCGCGACAATACCGGTAAAATACTATTAAGCAGAAAACGCGAAATTCCAATAAAATGCTTTTTAATCTTAGGTATCTAAATGAAAGTCGTAGATATCCCAAAACCGTAAACATACATAAAAAGAACGCCCAAATCTGACTTCATATGAGGAAGTTATGATTTTTCGAACTTTCGGACATAGCAATAGACAGCTAAAAACTCGAAATATAGATCGAGCGACTTTTATCCAACACGACCTAAACGAGAATCGAATATCTCGTCAATGGTAATACAACGGTAAAAAGACTGACAAAAACAGGCATCAGGTGAAGAAGTTATGGATCTTTAACGGACTTTTCCAGTCCTGGCCATTTAAAAATATATTATTAAAAATAAACTCAGAATTAGCTGACGGAGTCTAAACGAGAGTTGTAGAGTATTTTTCTCACCTACGAATGAATATAAAGAATGTCAAAATCGGAGCTCGTATGCTAAAGTTACGGATTTTACAAGTTTGGGGCACAAAATCCGAGGATGGTCCAAGAAGGAGCGCCATGCGTTCCCTAAAGGAACGATCTGCGTTCTTCGACCAGAGACATCCCATCGTCCATCAGAGGAAATTACGTAAGCGCTGACCTCACAGGGGGAACGCGATGTGTTCCCTATAGGAACACACTTCGTTCGTGGTGCCTCCCAACACTATAAAAAAGAGGCTAAGGCTCCGGGTTTTGTTGCTTCTCTCTCAACTCCTTCACCCTTAAACTCCTCTCTAACCCCTCTAAGCTACCATAAAGCCCCAATATTACCGCTAGCTCACGACGCAAGTCCCGACGCCCCCTAGACTCCCGAGAAATCGACTTTCTCCAGTCGAAGTACTGCTCGAATTTAGTCTCGCCTTCTTCAAGCTACCATTTCTACCAAGTGAGTTCATACCCCTATCACTATGTTTTCAAATGCTTTTTAAATGCTTTTAAAACACTTTTAAGGGGAGGAATACAAGTAAACACATGGTTAAATTTGTGTGAAAAACATAAATCTTTTGCTATACTTTTCAAGCTATTGTTATAACTATCATAGGAAGTTATTAACATACAAAACATCTCACAATGCAAGTTTGCTCTATTAAGATACATTATGTTTTATAAATAGAAATATGTTTTATTTTGTAAACATGCGTATTACATCAAATCGAGAGTAACCATTTCAACTATAACACTATGTAATTTACAAGTGAATACAACTCATTATTATGCCTTTGTTCATACTATAGAAAGGGTAATCATTTCAGACAAAAGCACATTTTCATGAATACATGACTTAATTGAGAATCCGTGAGTCATTCATCTTCATTATACCTATCAAGGTACCGCTAGAAAGCCCTGTTTTATAACCAGAGTCTCCTGTCCGGAGAACGTGATAAGTGTGTATAGATCTATACGAGACTGATGATTCCGCGCCCTGACTGTTAGCTACAGCCCGCGGGGTGACAAATATCATAACGCTTCGACGCCTGCAGAACGTCGCTACAGACAAATCCACCATAGTACAGTTATGAAAACTCACTGGATAGACAATTATTATGGTATTATGTTTTCATGGGAAAAGTGACATTACAGTTATTATCACATACAAATACAAGCTTCTTATAGTTTTGTTTTATAATAAGACTACACATCATTATCTTAATCATGGCATATTTGCTTACAAGTTACGGTCTTGGACATTTAAGATTGCTCCTCACTTTTAGGAAAATATAGAATTTTCCTGGTTCAAATACATTAAATTTGTACAACAACCATTCATACTCATTTCATACACTCATAAGAAAATATCGGATTTTCTGGAAAACAAACGTGAACTTTCGAATGGCATACATTTTCTCAAAACACTACTTATGAACTCATCAACTTTATTGTTGACACTTTTTCTTTGAAATAACTTGTATTCTCAGGAAAACGCTAAACCAGGTAGCAACTACTTTTGAAGACTAATGCGTTGGCGTTAGTAACATATTTTGGATCACCATATTGTATTTGATATTCAAACATGTAACTCATACAATCATGTAAACTTTTCAAATATATTTATATTATGGTGGTGTGTACTTTCTTTACTATTTAATTGTTATGATACTGTACATGACGTCCTCCGCCTCCAAACGTTTCCGTCGTTCTGGTTTGGGGGTGTGACACGAAAATGGTTGTTATTATGCTACAGTCACCACAATTAAAGGTCGATATGAATTATTAAAAATGATGCGATCTTTGGTCAAATTTTGAATGGAAAGAAATACTATGAAAAATATTTACGGCAATGGTTTTTTACGTCACCGTAAACCATTTTTTTACTTGTGATGACATTTAACCGACAAGTCTTAATCATTTTATATCAAGCCTAGAAAGTTTATTTCTTAACATTTCATATCCAAACCTTTTAAGTCACACATACATTTCCTTATTTGGCAAGTTTGGTATCTCATCCTTTAAATTAAAACTCTATTTAACTTAATTTATCTTTGTAATTTCCTCGTTTCGTTTATTATACCCGACCTTAAATGATCAAATTCTTCATTGGTTATATAAGTTCACATCCTAAAATAGGTTTAGGTCCCGTTTGATACGAAAGAAATCATGCTGTTTAATTGCATATTTGATTGATTACGCTAAAAATTACATAATAATCATGCTGATAAATATTACACATCATGCTGATAAAAATTACACAATAATCCTTTAAAAATCCAAATTCAAATTGTTATAAAAATAATTAAACATAAATACATTATAATCGAAATAGAAACATATTATAATTGAAAAATAACATACTAGTTTGCATACAAATCTTAAGTAAACCAGGTGAAAGTAGTTGATTAACATGTATGTTCATAAATTGAGCATGTATGTCAAAAAGTCAGCATGTTTGAACATAAATCTGCATGTTTCAACAACCCCAATGAAAATAAGATGTTACAGAACACTCTACATGTATGTCGTCTTTATATGTTCGAAAATCAGATAAAACAAATTCTTAATTTGATTTTACCCACAAAAAAAGTGCATAAATCCTAAAATGTTACTCTCAAATTTCAAAAATCAGAAGAAAGAAAGATGAAACAGATGTAACAAATGAAAAATCAAATTTTAACCGAAGATCATCATCAGCCATTCAGCTAGAAAGATCTGCTTTGATCTGGAAAGACGTTTATCAAACGACACCATAGTAAATTGGTATTCCTTAGTTCCGTGCCTTTGACATTTTTAACTTCAACTTTCACCGAAACCATATTCACTAATTTTAATTACTTTAGTTTGTATTTATATTATTTAGCTTGTGGCACATAAATCTTTACGGTCTTGTCTTTTATTTCTGTTGTGTATGAAATTCTTCTAAATCAGATAATCTTTATAGTTAATTAGATTGGACACGTTGTTTCGGGTTATTTATATATTCTCACATATCGATAGGGGAACCGTTTGCTTTGAGTGTGCTCTAAGGCTGGAGGGAGTGATGCCACTAAAACCGCACTCCCTATTATGCTACATAGATGCCAACTCATATTTTTTTCTTATTTTATCAATTTGAAACCAAAAGATGAGAGTGAAAAAACGGTTAGGAGAGAGAAAAAAAAAAAGAAAAAAAAAAAAAGATGATTGGTTGAGAGAGGAGAGAAAGAGCAAGTAAAAGAGGAGAGAGAGAAATGGGAGTGTGGCCATAGATTACCATGGTGCCGCCTCCACCACAACCAGACCGAGGTGGAGGGACGGTGTTCATGCTAAGTTGGCAAGAAGACTGCGGTCTATACCGCAACTACTCCCTCAAGTCTAATACAATTTTTTGTATTATACTTTGTGTCTGTTTTCTACCTCGTATGCCAAGAGTGAAAATCTCTCTCTCTATCTCTAAATAACAAACAAGTAGCAAGAACCTATGTTACAATTTATTGATGCGTTCACTTTTATACTCCGGGTCGCTATGTATACCAGCTAGCTAATCCCATCTATGAATTTCTCACTTGTGCATGTATTTTTATCCCACTGAAAGGCCATAGCTTTAACGTCGCTGGCGTTTCATTTTCTAATAGATGTCCATTCACAAATATGAGCTTTCCACATAGAAATTTTCAATTCTTTCACTATTTCTTCGAAAGACAAAATACTCAAAGTCAGACAGTAATCTTAATAAATTGAATGAATTCACGAAGATTTAACCATGTTATAGTTTTTATAATACTCTATCAGTCGTATAATATGAATTGTACATTTAAAATAAACATCATATAATCTAACACAAAATTTAGTTCGAAATTTCAAATTCTCTAATTGTAAAAAGGGTCAAAAAATACATTTCATAAACTATCATTTTGACTTCAAGTATGTACAATCTGAGTCAATACTATTAGTCTCCCATAATTTATCAAAAATAGAATTGTAATTCATTAAACGTTTTGCACTTTAAATTACAAGCGAAGTTTGATTATCTTTACGGAGGAATGAGATGGTAAAAGACAGCAAGTTTTTATTAGCAGTAACAAGTGGTATAAATGCACCTGTGATATGTGTGGTATGAACAATACTCATGGCTACGGATAGGTTTACCTGGACAAGATAACGACACTGCACTGTTATGTTCTTTACCCTCACTTTCTCTCTTCTCAAATAACCTCGAAATCATCCCAGCATTATTCAACTAGATTAGCCCCTCTATTTCTTTTGATTTACAACATCATTTTCATTAATCACACAAAACAAATTAAATAATAAAACCTTTCTCAAGATTTGTTAAGGAGAAAGGAAGCGAGAAGCTTCAGTATAACAAGGCAACTCATTTACTGAAAACAGAAACACCAAAAGAAAGACAAAGCACACCATGTATGTGTTTTCTTTTTTAACTCAAGTAGGTGATGTTGAACTGCGTCCGAGACGAAGTTCTAGATCTAACTCTTCCACTGCGGAATTTGTCAAGAGAAGATGATTGTTATTGTTACTGGTGGACATTGATCCGAGAGTGTTGCTAGAGTTGGATAGAGAAGATTTGATATTGTCAGGAAGAACAGCTACTGGAAAGTTCATCAAGTTAGCAGTGGTGGGATGTGGTGCAATCGGGAGACGACTAGAGGTGCTATCATTGAATGTTTTTATAGGGCTAAATATGGTATTAGGGTTCGGTAAAGAGTATAGAAGACATAAACCACCATTTCCATCAAAGTCTTGTGTTGGGATCAAGAGAGTGGAAGACGAAGAAGAAGAAATTGAAGAAGTGATGTAAGGGTTTTTCAAATTTGGCTGAGCTTGGTGGAGGCGAGCCCTGTCACGGCGGTGCACATTCATGTGGCCACCAAGGGCCTGGGCTGACCGGAATTCCCGCCTGCAAAACGCGCAAGTGTAGGAGCGTGGTGGCCAAGTTGTGCCCATGATATTTCCAGTGTCTTCCGCGAAGGCTCTAACCTCCCATGAATCATCCTTTTCTTGAGAGTTAGCAGCCGGTTGATTAGGGTCCCACATCCACAACACCCCACTGGAAGTGGTAGTGGTGGTGCTAGTGCTGGGGTTAATTGTTGGCTGATGAGTTGATTTCGACAATTCCTGCAGGTAAGTTAGCGAAAGAAGAGCAAGATCAGGTCATCAGGAGCCATAATATGGTGGTAGCAATAACACTTATATATGGTAGAGAATGTTTGAGAGATGAAATTGTGAAGAGAAAGAGGTTAAATAGGGGATGGGGTTTATTTCAGAATTTGAAGACAAAAACAAAACCCTAGCAAGCAACTGGCACATCAACAATGTCTTGCTTTTTGTTTTTAATTATTTTATTCAAATCATTTCTTCATTGAAACAGGCTGTTGAGAGGTAAATAACATGCCAATCAACATTGGCTTCAACGACCCTATTCAAACCTTCTATTTTCCAATTTAAAAAATTCTTTAAATTACTAAAAAAAAGTACCTAAATGTTGTGCGAAATGCATAGGAATCAATGTATAAATTTTCTCACCTTCTAATTGTATGTATGCTGCCACTTCTTGTTCGGACTACTTTTGTATTTGCATTCTAGCTCATGGGAAATAGTATATTAGGGATAAGCTTCAGATCCTAGCTTTGTATATAGTGTTACGATTTACAAATATTATTATTGAAACAACATTTATATTAAATTAAGAAATCAATATCATATATATATATATATATATATATATATATATATATATATATATATATATATATATATATATATATATATATATATATATATATATATATATATATATATATATATATATATATATATATATATATATATATATATAAACAGAATATGGATTTTTTTTATTGACATCCAGAATAATAAACCATCGCTTTCTTGGGCTATAATAATAATCCTTTTCTTTTGTTCTTTATTTTATTTTCAAGGGAAAGTGGAAAGCAATGACCAAGAAAACATTCGATTATGATTAGTTAGATTATTCCATTTACATGCAAAGTTCGTTGTTCTAAACGAAAATTAAGACCTAGAAATAACATCAAATTATGTAAAGTTCAAGGAGACGGCAGATTTTAAATAGAACCAAGGTATTTTTCCAAACAAATAAAAAGGATGTAGCCTTCTCTACTTTCTCTTTTTCTTCATGTTTAGTAAGTTTAGCTCTCTTATCTTCTTAAATTATCTGCTGTAAGTTCCACAAGAATGTTATTAACACCTCTTAACATCTGGTTTGGTACCAACGACTAGCCTTATGACCTTCTAAACGGCAGTAGATGTTGGATTGGTAGGATTTCTTCGGACCTTTGTGGCCAAGCACAAGAGCACTACATGCCTCACATTAGTTCTAACACGAGGAACTCAAAAAAAAAACCCCATCTGATTGTGTAGTTATCAAGCATGGAATATATAGTTTCTAGGAATTCTAATAGCTCTGTAGTTTGTATCCAGAGGTGTTTTGTAGGAGTAATTTCAATGCTTAAACCTTTTTTGGATGATGTAAACAAATTGTGTTGAATCTCCTAGTGTGTTTCCATTTAGCCATCTTGACCTTTAGTAAATAAATGGCCATGTGGGATGATAATGGTGTTGGAACATGAACTAACACTATACAATGGAAGTCCTTAGCAGTTGATGACCTAAGTGAGAAGAGAAGCACATTGTTGATCCGACGATACCAAAGTTGAGTGTCAAGTAATAAATTTTTCTAATATGTCTGTGTATTAACAGATAGTTAATTGTCGATGCGTCTTGTTTTTTTGAGTAATGATCCAACGATACCAAAGCTCAGTGTCAAGTGATATATTTTGTCTAATATGTTTGTATAATAACAGAGAGTTAAATGTAGATGCGTCTTGTTTTTTCCAAGTAAAAAGGTTAAGGGTATTCCTTTATCTTTTCTGTAGATGCTATTTTGTTGTGAAGAAATTACACATCGTAGAAATTGTCTCAAGGCTGCTCAAATCGAAAACCATTATGTTGAAGGTCTATCCTTTTGAAGTGTTGTATTCTATATCGTAATGGATGTCCTTTCGATATATCTTTTTATTATGTCAAGCATTGTCTTTGTCGCTTACATGTCGAAGTCTGTAACATAACATTTTGTGATCAATTCATAGTACTTGTATTGTTTTCTATATTTAGTGTTATAGGTTAGAGTGTCATGAACTTTTACACATGCTCATAAAAACATCTGTTATTGGAGCTATCTCTTGTATCTTTGCCTACTTTCCAGATCAATATGAAACTTAAAATAATTATTTACATTCTGTATTTCTTATATTTCTAAGTTAATTTATTCGTATATTGATTTCATAACTCATCAAGTAGTATCAAAGCAAGAATCATTCAACACTTTCGAAGATTTTCCTTCATTTTTCATCTTCTAGAGCTAAATTGTTCTTGAATCTAATTTTGGCATTTGAAGTCCGTCTCTTCAAATCTATTTGAGGTTTTACGATCATGTTTTCTAATTTTAATTTATTCTTTCGATTCAGATCTATTCCAATGGAAAATTTGAACACGGACACCATGATGATTTACACCAATCTTATCGGTTCTTTAACTAAAAATCTAATGTTACTTCCTAAATCTTGCGATCAATGGTCGGACATAGTGGATGATTATCTTAATGATTTGGATGATGATCTTTGGTTACCAATTACAATTGGTCCATATGATACAATTGTTGTTACTAATGTTGGATTTACATCAAGTACATGTTAAGTCTCTTAGTGTTGTGTCATGGGCCTTATGTTTTGTATCCGAATTGGGCCTGTTCATCCGTGATTACCTTGTAGGGTTATAGTATAAATATGCACGCATGTATGCATAATTCGAAGTTAGTCTTTACGTTCATGATTTTGTAACCCAAAACACCTCTGTAGTGGAAGTTCTTAGTCGAGCTCTTTTGAGGTGTTGAAGTATTAATCATTCGACACATTCAAAAGCCATACTTGTGTTCTTACTTACTTTCATAATTGTTTGCTTGCATAGAATCTAACGATCATTAAAGAACTATTGTTCTAACAATTGGTATCAGAGCAGGAGACCGTGTGATCAATACACATTCCTTTTGTATTCAGAATTCCTTAGGGTTTCCGCTTTTATCGTATAAATATAAGTCGTCTTCTTTGTTTCGACGGCAACTCTGTTTAAGATAAAACCCTAATCTCAAGTTTACAGGTTTGATTGTAGAGGCTCACCATGTCTCACGAATATTCGCAAACAAATCCCATCAACATCTCAAACAACATTAGATCTACTACCAGAATACCCATACTCTACACTCAAGACTACGAAGTATGGGCACATCACTTTGAAGACTACATGGTTGGATCTGAAGATAATGGCTATCTCATTTGGGAAGCCATCATACTTGGACCATTTGTCCATTCGGGAACGAACACCATAGTTAAGACCCAAAAAGAATATAACAAGTTGGTGGTAGATGATAGAAGATGCCACAGGATGAGAAAGACAAGCTATTGAGTAACGTGAAGGCCATGAGAATGATAAGTTCGCCTTGCAATTTGACACGTTTCGTTTAGTTAGTTCATGCACAACGGCCAAAGAAATCTGGGATAGGTTGAAAGAACTCTATTCAACTGATGAAGACTTGGAACACTCCATTCAAACCTTGCTGTTGTTAGAATTTGGAGTTTTCGAACAGAAACCTGAGGAGAAACTCATACAAACTTTCGATCGCTAGTTCTTGTCTCAAAAGGAAAAAGTGTTGCAGAAGAAGAGGAAAAGTCTGATATGTCTGAGTGTGACCTCACAAGCGAGGACTACGCTATGATGGTCACCAATCTAAAGAAGTTTGCAAGGAGAAAATTTCCCGTCAACAAGAACCGAAACTGGCAGGGAAGTTATAGCTCCGAGAAAGTGAAGGATGAAGCCAAAATATCCTCTCAAAAGGATAAAGATAAGAAGGAGAGCATGCTTGCAGGAGACTTAGGATACGACTGCAATTACTGTCACGACAAGAACCACTTTGCCAAGGATTGCATGCTAAGGAAAATGGCTGAGAAAAGAGACGGTGAAGATGATGAGGTGTACTATATGCGCAAGTTGGAAGAGATCAAGAAAAGAAGGCAACTAACAGTTCTATGAATGCCTTGATTGTACAGGAGAATGCTGTTGAAGACGAGTTTGGTGGCGTCGAAGTTTGGTCAACCGACTCTGAAGACGAAGAAGTGAGAAAGCCCACTCATGGAAAGGCTTATGTGTCAAAGGAAGTAGGTTCGGCTGGAAAGTGCTTGATTGTCACAGCTAGTTCATCAACTAAAAGTGCAAGTGAGGAACCGAACCTGATTGAAAACAAATGTTTTGCAGCGAAGCCAGTTATTGAGCAGATCAACGACTGCGATCGTTTGATAAAAAAGGTACAATCTATCCTAGGATCTCTTAATGTTCCAATAACATAATATGAAGAAGAATTAAATGAATTAAAACTTAAATTTTCTAATCTAAGCGGTAGTCTCATGCAAACTCGGTTAACAAATTCGAACCTAACTAACCAAATCAGCAGGGTGAGAACGAAGAGTGAGGAGAGAAGAATGTGGATAGAGCTGAAGGAGCAGGAGTTAGTTAGGGCTAAGGATGAAAGTATTTATTTGCAAAGAGACAATCTAAAGTTTTTAAAACTTTGTTTAATTTCTAAGCGTTTATATACTAATATAGCTCAATTGCATTTAAGTTGTGAGATAGGAAATAAAATTCATAAGATGATTTTGCCTTTTCTTCAATTTAAGGAAGACGAGGTCATAGAAGAATGTGAATCAGAGGTGTCATCAGAAGAGACATCCATGTCCTACAAATTTGGATTGGACAAAATAGAAACCTTCATTGATTCCAAGGAACACAAATGTATGCTAAAAGATATTTTAGATGAAAATGATATGTTGAAAATTAAGTCAGACACTATTCAATCATTTTACCAATCCAATGCCAAATTAGCTTCTGATAATAAAATGGACTTAGAAAATACGTCTGAATTTGATGAGGAAAGTGAGATGTGTGAGATAGCAGTAGAGGACGTGGATGATGGCTCTGAGTTTATGAAGAGCGAAACCAAGAATGAGAAATCCCTAATTTCAGAAATTTCAGTTGAATTCGCTCGACTGTTAAAAGATAAGAAAAAGAAACTCAAAAAAAGGCTATGGTTTATCAAAAAGTTCAAATTGTGCCAAATCAGGTTTATGTAGTTACAGGGGTCACTCCAAAGTAGACGTCAGAATTAAGAATCATGGTCGACAAAGATAATGTTGGAGGATGTGACGACTACTTCTGGTCAGCTCCTATTGATAATGTAGACGAAACTGTAGGCTTGTCTGAGCAGACATCTTGGAGGGTTAAAGGAAGATACGTTGCTGAACCCATAAACAAACACTCGAGTTTTGACAAAGCAAGCACAAGTGGAACCAAAGAAATCCTTGAAGAACCAAAGGAAGAACCGAAAGTTCAAGTCAAAAAAACCAAAACTCAAAAGGAGAAGCCAAAGGTCAGCTTCAACATCCACAAATTACAAAAGGAGCTACCTGAACAGAAACGCTTAAGAAATCAAAGATATGCAAAGAATCTGAAGGAGTGAAAAAGTTACCGGCAATCTCAAAATCCAAATCATGCCCCTCCTAAGAGAGCATCATCGGATAAAGGAAAGGAAAAACTAAAGGAAAATTTCAGTCCAAGTTCCTACTATTCCAAGTCTCAGAACCGAAATTCTAGTTTCGGTCCGAATGTCACTCAAAACCGAAAGTAAACTTTCGGTCCACTGTCTAGTTTTGGTCCAAAACCCAGTTTCGGTCCTAAACCTAATTTCGGTCCTAAACCCAGTTTCGGTCGTAAAACCAGTTTCAGTCCATCGAAGTCCCAATGCAAAGCAAATTCTTTGAAGGACATCAAAGGAAAGGGAAAGCTAACCTTAGATTCTAAGTTCCATAATAAGAAATCATCAGCTAACCCTAGAAGTCAAAAGAAAAATCAAATGCCATCTAACAAACCAACCAATGCACTAAAATTGAAACAAGATAAAACTAAAATCAAAGTGTATACAATTAAAAGAAATGATCAAACTACTTTAGTAAAAAGAACATATTTGGTTGATATTTCCACTACAATTCCGTTTTCTATGAAAGACTCACAAGGACCAAAGCGACTTTGGGTTCCTAAATCTGCTTGAATTTGCAGGTAATCAGTGATGAGCAGTTCGATGATGAATGGTATATAGACAGTGGCTGCTCGCGTCATATGACAGGAAGGAAGGAAGATCTAAGGGAGTTTCGGTCCCTGAAAGATGGTGGGTGTGTAAAATATGGAAATAAATCCTATGGAACAATCAAAGGATATGGTATGATAACAAATGGATATTTCTCGATTCGAAAAGTGGCATATGTGGAAGGATTGCAACATAACCTCATTAGTGTGTCCCAATTAGTTGTGGGCACAGGTCTAAAATTATCATTTGATGATGAGGGCTCTAAGATAATTGAGAAACAATCCAAGAAGGTTCTGTTGAAATCTAAACGTAAGGGAGAGATGTACCCTTTAAATCTCAACCCTATACGAGGAAAACCAGCAATATGTTTGCTGTCAAAGGCAAATACAGATGAAAGCTAGTTGTGGCATCGACGATTATCGCACCTGAACTTCAAAAACATTAATAATTTGGTGCTTGGTGATCACGTTCGAAGACTTCCTCTTCTCAAGTTCGACAAGGAACATCTGTGTGCATCATGTGAAATGGGCAAACAAAGCAGAAAGAGCCACCCTACACAAATCAATACAAAGATAATTGAAGCTCTTGAACTCTTGCACATCGACTTATGTGGACCTTCAGCTATAGAAAGCTTCGGTGGTAGTAAGTACATTCTTGTTATTGTAGATGACTTTTCACGCTTCACCTGGGTTTTCTTTCTTAAGCAAAAATTAGATGCAACTCCCAAGTTGAAGACATTCATCAAGCAAGTGGAAGTGCAGCTGAGGAAGACGGTAAGGAATATCAGAAGTGACAATGGTCTGGAATTCAAGAATAACGATTTTGAGAGCTTTCTGGCTGACAAGGGGATAACTCACAATTTTTCGACCCCTTATACACCACAACAGAATGAGATCATTGAAAGACGAAACCGTTCTTTATGTGAGGCAGCCAGAACTATGCTCAGTTTCACTTCACTTTCATTATATTTTTGGGCTGATGCTGTTGCAACCGCATGCTACACTCAGAATTGGTCCATGCTAAATAAGAGATTCTCAATTACTCCATATGAGATCTTAAACAACCGAAAGCCAAATGTCAAATTTTTCCACATATTCGATTCAAGGTGCTTTATTTTCAATTCTAAAGAGAACCGAAATAAGCTTGATGTGAAAGCCAATGAAGGAATTTTTCTGGGTTATTCACTAACATCAAAAGCATACAAAGTGTTGAATAAACGCTCAAAATGAATTGAGGAAACCTATTATGTCACCTTCGACGATAATTACATGAAGAAAGTTCAAAGAAGTGAAAGTGACTTAGGAGAAATTTTTCCAGAATCTGGACAAGTCTCAGTTCCAATAGCCAACCTGTTTGAAGAATACATGTGCCTGTTTAATGAACCAGAGAAAGCAGCACACTCAGAAGCGAAAGCAGCAGACAAAACAATTGATAATCTCAAGAAAATTATAGATGAAGCTGCCAAAGAGATGGAAAGTGAACCTCTTATAGCTAAGGGTGATCCACCATCCACAGACTCAAAGTTTCACGGGGAAGTTCAACCGCATCGAAAACAAGCAAAGTATCTTTCGAGAGGGAGGATTCAATTCCGTCCCTATCTCATAAAGGTTCAGGCGAAGGGGAAAGTTCTGCTCCAAATCCACCCAATAGTAGTCCTATCAAGGGGGAGATACCCACTCCCACAGAGAATGCAACCTTTGATGTCGCCACAGATTACACTTCGCCAGTCGAGGGGGAGAAAGGAAATACAACTAACGAAGGTGATGATGATAAATCAGAATTTGAAGTTGAAGTGAACACTGAATTCGATCCGGTATATGATCCAAATTATCCTCCGTTAGCAAAATGGACCAAGGACCATCCCAAAGCACAGATTATTGGTGAAACTTCAGAAAAAGTTCTTACTCATTCTCAATTGAAAGCAAAACAAACTGCATTATTCTCTAAAGTTGAATTTTGTATGTTTAATTCGTTTGTTTCCAAGATTGAACCAAAAACTGTAAATGCTGCACTTAATCATTTAGATTGGGTCCAAGCAATGCAAGATGAGCTTCATGAGTTCGAACGTAACCGAGTTTGGTGGCTGATTCCCACACCAAAGGATGCTTCTGTGGTTCGCTTGAAGTGGGTCTTCAGAAATAAGTTGGACAAGGAAGGGTATGTCATTCGCAACAAGGCTTGGTTGGTGGTCAAAGGTTATTGCCAAGAGGAAGGAATAGACTATGAGGAAACCTTCGCTCCTATAGCTAGGTTGCAATCAGTTAGAATCTTCTTGGCGTATGTTGCTCAAAAAAACTTCAAGGTTTTCCAAATGGATGTCAAATGTGCCATTTTGAATGGAGAATTGGAAGAAACTGTTTATGTTGAGCAACCACCAGGGTTTGTGAACGGGAAATTCCCTAATCATTGCTATGTGCTGGATAAAGCTGTCTATGGATTAAAGCAAGCACCGTGAGCCTGGTATGAAACTTTAACTTGATTCTTAAAAATGTCAAAATTTAAACAAGGTTCAGTTGACCCAAACTTCTTCCGAAAGAAAGAAGGCGAACATCTGATGATATCATCTTCGGCTCTACGAATCCTAGCTTAACAACTAAGTTCAGGAAGTTGATGGAGACTAAATTTGAAATGAGCGCAATGGGTCTAATTAACTTTTTCCTTCGTTTAAATATTAGACAGGGAACAGAAGGTATATTTGTCAACCAGGAGGCTTATACAAAGAACTTACTAACGAAATTTGGTATTACGGGTGACTCAAAAGTGAAGGTTTCTATGGCATTTGGCACCAAGTTAACACCATCTATGAAAAACCTGCTATCGACATAACACTATATCGTCAAATGATAGGGTCCCTTATGAATCTAATAGCTAGTAGACTGGATATTATGTTTTCTGTTTGTTATTGTGCTAGGTTTCAAGCTAATCCAAGAGAACCTCACATGGTGGTAGTGAAGAATATATTCTGTTACCTGAAGCGAACCTCCTCTCTCGGTCTCTGGTATCCTGCAAGATTTGGATTCTTCATTCAATCTTTTTCTAATGCTGATCTTGGAGGATGTGGTCTAGATAGAAAGAGCACTATAGGTGGATGCCAATTTCTTGATGGAAAACTTATTAGCTGGCAGTCCAAGAAGCAGACCTATGTGTCACTTTCAACAGCTGAAGCTGAGTATATAGTTGCAGCGTCTTGAACTTCTCAAGTAATATGGATTCAAAGTCAACTGAGAGATTACGGGCTGAGTATGAAGAAGATTCCTCTCTATTGTGATTCAGAAAGTACAATAAGGATTTGTCACAATCCAGTGCAACACTCAAAAACTAAGCACATTGCACTCAGATATCATTTCATCAAGGATCATGTAGAAGATGGGAACGTGGAAGTAAACTTTGTTCGATCCTCTGACCAGCTTGCAGACATATTCACGAAGGCCTTACTTGAAATAAGTTTCAATAAAATTTTACAAGGTCTGGGAATGATGGAAGCAGAGTCGGTACGAAATTCTCAAATCTTGCGCTAAACATTTAAACAGGCGAAATAGAGCGAACGCTCGGTCTATTTCGGCTCCAAAATTTTAAGGAACCGAAATGAACCGACCGCTCGGTCTATTTCGGCTCATTAATTTTCGGGAACCGAAATGAACCAACCGGTCGGTCCATTTTGGCTAAGGAATTTTAAGGAACATAAATGAATCGAACACTCGGTCTATTTCGCTTCACTCGTTAAAAATAAGGTTTCGGTTGTATATTCTGTATTTTCTATATTCGCTATTCTTTTACCTTCTTTCTGTTTTTATTATTTTTTAGAAAACTTCAAAAATTCCAAAAATATTCTCTTTCTGTTTTTATTATTTTTGAGAAAACTTCTTAAATTCCACAAATATTTTCTCTTTCTGTTTTTATTATTTTTCAGAAAACTTCAAAAATTCCAAAAATATTTTCTTTCGTTTGTATGCTAGTTTGGTTTGTGTGGTGTGTTTGTTTGCTCTTTCTTTTAATTAGGTCACCAGTGTACCAGGATAACATAATTTGGAGCTAAGGAAGGTACTTTTCAAAAAGGGATTTCTATACTTTTCACCGGTTGCCTTCAAAAGCTGTTTTCAATCAAAAAGGGATTTCTATAGTGATTTGTAACCAGTGTACCAGGATAACAGAATTTGGAGTTTGGTTTGTTTGCTCTTTCTTTTAATTAGGTCACCAGTGATTTGTAACTTACAATCAAAAAGGGATTTCTATACTTTTCACCGGTTGCCTTCAAAAGCTGTTTTCAATGTTATTCAAACTCATTTTCAGTAAATTTGTTATAAAAATTATTTTCAACTATTTTAACATTTTTATGTTTCTAAAATATATCCACACCAATATATTTATATAAGTAAGGCTTGAAGAACTTAGGACTGATAGCTCGCCTTATTACCTGTTCTTGTTTGATTGGGGTCTTGGGGATATTGTTATCTGTCCGACTGTCGTTGAATTCTTAGTTATATATATTGTATGTATTTGTGCTGGATATGAATACCTTCGTTTACTCCAATATTTATGAGCATCCAAGAACGACGGCAACGAGTCAGTTAACTATAATAGATATAGTAAAGGTTTACCACTCCTCGCTACCAGTACTATGACACTTACTACTGTTAGTGCTATTATGAGTCACTACATGTTAAGTACTATACATGAAGGATACTATATGCTATGACAAAAGAATAGTAAATACATTATACCAAGAAGCATACTATACATCAATACAAGAGAACATACTAATACAGAATGTGGTGCATTATTTCTACATACGGCACTTTACTGCGCCTCCACCGTGTAACCTTAGTCTCCTGGAGGGAGAGCGGACACTATGTGTATAGATCTATACAGGGCGGACACTTACACATCCCGACTGCTAGCTACAGTCCGAGCCGGCTAGGCCCAGGGATGATAAAATGCTACTACACTACATATGACCTGGAGGGTCATGATACATTTAATCGCCTATCCGCATGGTTACATACTTATTCACATTCGGACCCCTAATCTAACAAATTACGAATTGTAGGTAAAGTAGACTCCCCGAGGTGTATTAAATACATATCGCTACCTAGAGTCTACGGTTAATTACCATTCACTCGGCAGTAACATTGCTAGAATAATACATTATCTTCGAATTTACTTTATTTAAATGAAGTTCAAATTATATTTTTATATAAGTGTGAGGCTAATTGGGAAAACTTTTACACACTCCAAGGATCAAACTTACAAGTAACCAAGTCTTGGCAGAAGACTACTTTTATTAGAAAATATAGGATTTTCTAGAGATTCACACTATTTTCAAACTTAATAACAGCTTTCATGTTATACAATTGCAAACATTTTATACGAGCAAGGACACTAAGGTCACAACTAGAAATTTTGTGTCTTGTAATCACTGCACTCAAGTAAAATGTAGAATAAAAAAAAAACTTAAGAGCATGTATGATGCTTACTCTATGACAACAAAATTTCAATCCAATACACCATACAAGTACTACAAATAGTCAACAAGCAATTGGAAACCCTAGAAGTTCTTGTTTAGGTCCATTTTGAACTAGGACTTCCTTATTGGACTCAATGGACCAATAAGCTTCCAATTTGACTATCATGGGCTTAGAACCTTTAAATGGGCTCTAATTGGACCCACTTTCATTTATTTCAACATTTTGGGCCATATTGGGCCTAGAATGAAATAAATTAAATATTATGAACTATTATGGACCATAATTAACCTAATCTAACTATAATATGGGCTTAAGGGCAAAAAGCCCAAAAATCTTCTCTTTCCCTCCCATTCTTGGCCCAAGCCCAAGGGAAGGAAGAGTTGACTTTGTATGTGCCACCTCACAGTTATTCAAGGGCTTCCATGCAACAGGACTCATACTTCCATGCACCATCCTTTCACACTTCTCTCTTCTCTCCTTTCTTCTTGATTCTCGGCCGATTCCAAACACACACACACAGTTCTCCCACAAATCTCTCAAGGAAACTCCCTCCACTCTTCATCAAGATCTCGAATTTTAGAAGGTTTTTCAAGAAGATATTTCCACAAATTCTTCATCTAAGGTAAGATTATGCTTGGATCTATGATCTAGATTCTTTGTTTTATCAAAAAAATCTCTTTCTAATCCATGCAAAAATCATGATAACTGATGTGTGTAAAACCAACTAGTTTTAATCCCACTAACTTAGACACAAAATAAACACACGAAAGGCAGTGTACCTATCGATTAGTAATATAGTTCAAGCAAGTAGGGTATCGAACACAGGGAACGGTAAACAATTAAAATAAATGCTAATATTATCTTAATAAAACAAATAACAAAAAGGGGGTTTTCTCTAGTTTTACAAGACTAGAAACTTAATTAGAATAACCAACACACAAATTAACTAACTAGCAACTAAAACAATTAATTACCAACTAAATTCAATAGTAAAGAGGACTTCTGTTTAGGTACGACTCATTTGTTCCCATGGATGATTTTAATGTATCAGATTAATTCTTCATTGGCTACCGATTAAGATAATTAGGTTCATGTGACAACCCGATATTTCGGGTCAATGTAATGTAAAACCGATCAAATTTAGGTCAAAATGTAACCTTCCTAAAATCTTATTCGGATTAAATAAAGTAATAGGAATCATATCAAGGTTTGCGTACATAAAAAGAACGTCCAAATCTGACTCCGGATGAGGAAGATATGAAATTTTGAAGAAATTCCTTAATCACGTCATTTTAATAAATAAATAATAAAAATAATTTCGGAATTAGCCAACGGAATCTAAACGAAAGTCGTAGATCATGGTCTCACCTTCGCGAGGATATAAAGAACGTCAAAAACGGAGTTCGTATGAGGGAGATATGAATTTTTGAAGTTTATTTATAATAAATATAAATTTAATTATAAATTCCCGGTAATATCCGAAGGGGAGTCATCGGATTGGACCGAAGTACGCCCTACGTACCTTCGTACGCCCCGCGTACTGAGATCGAGGGTCTCGGATCGTCCACGTCGCACTATCCGAAGAGTTCTAACCCGTCCGACCCGTCCAAAGCTCCGACCCGTCCGACCCGCTGTCCCGTCCGACCCGCCGTCCCATCCGACCCGCGTACCCAGCAACCCGTCCCATCCGAACCGAGGCAGTCGAGGCTTCGGTCATGCATGACGTACGCGTACGCGCTGCGTACGAGCGTACGCCCCGCGTTCGGAGGCGGTTCAGCCTTCCTATAAATAGGATGCGAGGCTTTCCGAAAATGTTGCTCATTTCTCTCCTCTCTCTCACAACTTTGTCTCGTTTTCCGTGCCCGTTATAACCCGAAGCTCTGGTCTTTTTGCTCAAGTCCCGAGGGTCGATTTTACTCCCGAGATTCCCGAGAATCCCGAGAAAAATCCGTTTTCCGAGACGAAACTCTGCCCGGTTTTCCATCTCGCTTTCTTCAATCAATCAAGTGAGTTTCATACCCCTTAATCAACCTGTTAAATATTCTAAATGCTTTTATATGCTTTCAAAAGGGGGGAATACAAGTTAAATACTTATAGTTATTGTTTCAATCACATGTGATTGTACTAATCACATGTGATTAATAACTAGGGAAATCAGTGGTTTTATCACTATTCAAACTATCTATCAAACTGTTTTACTTCTAAATGTTTTCCAAACCCATTTACTTTTCGAATTTACACTGCAACTGTGATTTAAGCAAATGTTCCTTATACTTAAACTGTTTTAATCAAATCTACACCTTCAAATGGTTTTATAGATTGACATCAAGTCAATCTTTCTTTAAAAATAATACTTATGTTTCAAATGCCTTATAAATACTTATTTATGCTTTTATATTACAAATTACATGCCCATATATGTATAGACGTATAAATAATGTTTAAAGGACTTAGGAAGGCTATCCACCTTGTTTCCTTTTTCCTCGATTTGGATGTGGTCTGATAGGATTTTGGGTGACCATCCGAAGGTCGTTTCCATATTAATTATATATCAAATATACATATATAGACATGAAAGTACTTCCATAATCATATGTACTAAACGCACTGTTAACAAGTTACCATCGGGGTAACACAGAATCATACTATTACAACTGCTAGATCAATGAGTCAGTTCATTCATGAGTCTATACTAGGAAGAGAATATATACAACTATACTACGAGAACATATACAACTATACTAGAACAAGAAACATTTCATCACACATGCAAGAATACGATAACAAATGTGATCCACTGTATCGGAGCATGCCTTAAATGTCATGGCCCGAGTTGTAGCCAGAATTCTCTTGGAGGGAGAGCGTTGAGTTTGCGTATAGATCTATACTGGATTGACTATCCTACACCTTGCTGCTAGCTACAGCCGGACCTGCAGGTCTGCGGGTGCCAAACGTCATTCCGTTATTACGACCGTTCTTTATGTCGTTGTTATCAGTCGATAGTATGGTGCAATTATCACATTATACCTTAATATAAATCCGGTTTAAGGTAGTAGTAATCAGTACAACAGTAGTTCTTATTATACAAAACTACAGTACTACAATGATTTACCCATTACATATTTTGGTGATAATCTCACTTAAGCATTAATGTACAAACTATATTTTATCAAATGATAGTTATACTTGGGTAATCACACACTTTTACAACAGACGAGTTTACAAAACAGTTAAGCCTTGGTAGAAGGTTACTATTATAGAAAATATAGGATTTTCTGAGAGATTCAAACTTTTGCAAATACTTTTAAACATTTATTTACATTTTTACAAACTTATACATTGGGACAAGTTCAAACGTTTTTGACAATGAACATTGACACTAAAATACTTATGAACTCACCAGCTTAATGCTGATAAACTCTTTCAAAATAACTTGTATTCTCAGGTCATCAGTAGACAGGTACCGATGCCAGCTTTTGAGATAATGGAGCGTACTCAAGACTCATCATTTTGTTATTTTGATTTACGTTATATTTTTGGTGTCTAAAATTTTACAGAACACACATGTATTAAATTTATATATTTAATGCAATGGATGATGTTGGTTGCCTATTTACATTTACTGTGTTGTGATTACCTTACATGACGTCCTCCGCCCCAGAACGTTTCCGCCGTTCTTGGTTTTGGGGTGTGACAGATTGGTATCAGAGCATTGTTTATAGTGAATTGAGTATATCAACCCATAAAAGATATACTAAACTATAAACCCATTGGGGATTAAACTCTGACCAAGAGTCTATACTTAAAATAATAAAATATTTAACTAAGTATACTAGTCTGCATTCATACTAAAATAAGTGTCACAATGACAAGAACAAAAGTATTACGATTGTTAAATATCACAAGTGAGCTCGGGGATGTATGGTCAGTCCTGGGAATGGCATAGCCTGATCAACTATGCTGATCCTAGGAGTGATTAGCACATGCCTTAGAATGGTTGTGATAGGTTAACAAGTCTAAAAACTTACCAACAATACCACAAGAAGATCAATAGAATTTAAACTTAAAATACTATAGGAGTATTTTGCGCTACTAGTTACACGTATACTATATTCTTATACCTCTATTCTCGCATAGATCTTGATGGCTAGATATCCATCATGGCGACCCGTACTTTCCCAATGAAGGCAATGCCGGGTGGATCGATGAAGAGCCCGAAGTTGATCATCCAATCCCTTTGGATGATCACCTCGCAGAAGGCTTTTCAGATGGGTCCGACTCCGAGCCTGAAGTCAACAACCTACCGATTGTAGGTCAAGCCCCGAACAACAACCCTCGACCAGCGTTTCCAGGTCCTACACCCATGTGGGCAAACAACCTGAACCGTTGGAGTGATGATCAGGGTCAACCCTTACCATACTTTGGGGACCGAACCTTTTACAACGTCAGCGATGGTGGCTCTACTGACCGAGCTCTGCCTGTCATTATCCGCACAATAGCTCGTATTGTCGAGCAAGGTGGAGCAGCCGTCGACCGGGTCATAGAGATTGATGCCGACTCAGGTGTCAACACAGTCAGCATCCGCCGTCTTGAAGAAGACATGGAACGGACCCGGAGGACAAATAAAACCCTGCAATAGCAGTTGGCTGCCTCACGAGCTGAAATATTGGAACTTCGAGCTCGTCAGAGGACTCAGGATCGACCCATTCAAGAGGTGTTTCGTCAAGTGTACGACCGCAGTACTCGCCCGAGATTTTTCCCATCGCCGTTGGTTGATGTCTAGTACATCTCCGTCTTTTAATTAAAGGATAGCCTTTAACATCTGTGCTCCAAGTAGCACTTATGTGTAAAATATTTCTAACTTTCCGTACTCAAATTTGAAATCTAAGGACTGTCAAACTTTTCTATATAGTATGATGTATGACCTACTGTTAGGTCGATTTTCACTGAACTTATTACATCGGTAATACCAGGATTTTTGAGATCTATCTATCTGGGAAAAATCTATACACTTGTGCTTTCCTACTAATAATGCTTGTTGTGGTTTCAAGCACCCTTTCAACTGTTGGACTACGTTTAGTTAGTCCATGGGTCACTCTCACGTTGCTTACAAATTGATTCTTACCATCTTTCTTATCTTTTTAAACTTTCAGCTGAAGGATGCCTCCTCGCAAGTCTCCCAGGAATACGAATAATCCTGCACCTCCACCACCTCCTCCGCCTCCGATCATCGATACTGTAGCCCTGAATGCTGTTGTAGCTGCAGCAGTGGCAACTGCCATGGCTCAGTATCACTCTTCTGATGCCAGCAGAGGTGGAAACCCTGTGGAATCTATTCCGGTCGAAATCCCTGTGCGCTCAAGGGAGTGCTCTTACAAGGATTTTACAAACTGCAAGCCGAAGCCTTTCTATGGCACCGGCGGAGTCATTGCTCTCTCACAATGGTTCGAGAAGACTGAATCAGTCTTCGAAATTTGTTCATGCCCTGCTGCGTGCAAGGTGAAATACGCCGCATGCACCTTTGAGGGTAAAGCCCTAACGTGGTGGAACGGCCACGTCAAAGCGCTAACTCTCGTCGTAGCCAACGACATGGGCTGGGAAACAATGAAAGACCTCATGACTGAGGAATACTGCCCGAGGGGCGAGATCCAGAAACTGGAGCAAGAACTCTGGAACCTGTCAATGAAGGGCACCAATGTGGTCGCTTATACTGCCCGATTCAGCGAGCTGGTGGCCCTCTGCCCCAATATGGTTCCCACCGAGGGGAAGAAGATCGAGAGGTACATATGGGGACTAGTGCCTCCGTATCAGGGGAATGTGCTAGCGTCAAACCCCGCTACCTTCGACAGTGCCAAACGATTGGCACAACGACTCATTGACCATGGAGTCAAAACCCCTGCAACCACAACCACCCTAGCCATCCCGGAACCCTCCAAACCCGCCGATACTAAGCGGAAATTCTGGGATGAAAGGAAGAAGCAGCAGGCTGCCAAAAAGCAGCAACTGGTGGCAATTCATGCCGCAGTAACCCCTACTACTACTACTGCCCCGGTTAGTCGGTATGCTGGAAGTTCGCCCAAGTGCAACAAATGCAGCTACCACCACAACGGCCCCTGCCGTGAATTCCAGTGCTCTAACTGCAACAAGAAAGGACACACCGTCCGATTCTGTAAGTTCCCGACACAACCTATCAACCAAGTCCCTGGCTCTGGCGCGAGCCCGACCTGCTATGGATGTGGCGAAGCAGGCCACTTTAAGAGGGACTGGCCCAAAGCGAGGAATGTTGGAGGAGCAGGGAGGGTACTAGCTATTGGCCACGGGGAAGCAGTTGCTGACCCGACAGTAGTAACCGGTACGTTCCTCCTCGATAACTCCTATGCATGCATTCTATTCGATAGTGGAGCGGAGCGAAGCTTCGTAAACCATAAATTCGCTCGCATGCTTAATCAACCACCGCACGCACTCAAAGAACTATTTACAGTAGAAATGGCTAATGGAAAAACTGAAAATACGAGTAGCATATACTTAGGTTGTACCCTAACCCTAGACAACCATTCATTTCCAATCGACCTCATGCCAGTCTCAATAAAAAGTTTCGACGTCATCATTGGCATGGACTGGTTAAGCCTTCATCGTGCCGACATCATGTGCTTCGAGAAAGCAGTCCGTCTAAACCTTCCGTCTAACGAAACTCTTATAGTCTATGGCGACAAACCCGGTGCAAGTCTTCGCATCATATCAAGTATTCAAGCACAGAAATACCTGCGTAAGGAATACCACGCATTCCTTGCTCACGTCGTCGACACGAACCTAGAAACGAAAGAACTAAAGAACCTCCCAGTAGTGAGCGACTTCCCCGACGTTTTCCCAGAAGAACTACCCGGATTACCTCCGCAACGACAAGTCGAGTTCAGAATCGACTTAGTCCCAGGAGCTACCCCAGTAGCCAAGTCGCCCTACCGTTTAGCACCAGCCGAGATGCAAGAACTCTCTGGTCAACTTAACGAACTGCTCAGCAAGGGCTTTATAAGGCCAAGTTTCTCACCTTGGGGAGCACCCGTCTTGTTTGTTAAGAAGAAGGACGGATCCTTCCGTATGTGTATTGACTACAGAGAACTCAACAAACTGACGGTCAAGAATCGTTATCCTCTACCACGCATAGATGATCTATTCGACCAACTGCAAGGGGCGAACTATTTTTCTAAGATTGATCTGAGATCCGGATATCACCAGTTACGAGTGCTAGAGGAGGATGTGCCGAAGACCGCCTTCCGAACTCGTTACGGACATTACGAGTTCGTGGTGATGCCATTCGGATTGACCAATGCGCCCGCAGTCTTCATGGATCTGATGAATAGAGTATGCCGACCCTACTTGGATCAGTTCGTCATCGTTTTCATTGACGACATCCTAATCTACTCCCGAAGTAAGAAAGCACATGGCGATCATCTGCGACAAGTTCTAGGGACATTACGAAAAGAGAAACTTTATGCGAAGTTCTCGAAATGTGAATTTTGGATCCGAAGAGTCGAATTCTTAGGACACGTGGTAAGCGAAGAGGGAATCCACGTGGACCCATCCAAAATTAAGGCCATTGAGAACTGGTCAGCACCGAAGACTCCTACAGAAATTCGTCAATTTCTAGGTCTCGCTGGCTACTACCGCAGGTTCATTCAGAACTTCTCACGAATAGCGAAGCCTCTTACAACCCTAACACAGAAAGGTGTGGCCTTTGACTGGGAAGAGACACAAGAAAGAGCGTTCCAAACGCTCAAACGAGCCTTGTGCACCGCACCAATACTATCCCTTCCCGAAGGAATAGAAGACTTCGTAGTTTATTGCGATGCATCAAACCAAGGACTCGGATGTGTTCTGATGCAGCGAGGTAAGGTCATCGCCTACGCCTCAAGACAATTGAAGACACACGAGGTTAACTACACGACCCACGATCTTGAGCTAGGAGCAGTAGTGTTTGCTCTGAAGATCTGGAGACATTACTTGTATGGAACGAAGAGCACTATCTTTACCGACCACAAGAGTTTACAACACATTTTCGATCAGAAGGAGCTCAACATGAGACAATGACGATGGGTCGAGCTACTCAGTGATTACGAATGCGATATTCGTTATCATCCGGGTAAGGCCAACGTAGTAGCAGACGCCCTAAGTCGGAAGGAATATTCTGGTCGCAAAGTCAAGTCATTATCGATAACCATCCATTCACACCTGACTAAGCAAATTCAGGCGGCTCAACTTGAGGCCATGAAATCTGAAAATGTGTCAAGTGAATCCCTTAGAGGAATGGACAAGAATTTAGAAGCCAAGGGTGACGGAGCTTTATATTTCATGAACCGGATCTGGACACCGAAACATGGTGGCTTCCGAGACTTGGTCATGACCGAGGCGCACAACACTCGGTATTCCGTCCACCCAGGTTCAGATAAGATGTATCTGGATCTTAAGAAGCTATACTGGTGGCCTAATATGAAAGCAGAGATTGCTACCTTCGTAAGTAAATGCCTTACTTGCGCAAAGGTTAAGGTCGAGTACCAGAATCCCTCTGGTTTATTGCAGCAACCAGAGATCCCGGAATGGAAGTGGGAGCGGATCACTATGGATTTCATAACCAAGTTGCCCAAGACAACGGGTGGACTTGACACCATATGGGTCATCGTTGATAGATTGACCAAGTCTGCACACTTCCTGCCTATCAAAGAAACCGACAAGATGGAGAAGCTTACGAGAACATACATTAGGGAAATCGTACGGCTACATGGTGTACCTATGTCCATTATCTCCGATAGAGATAGTAGGTTCACCTCAAGATTTTGGCCATCACTACAACATTCCCTAGGAACGAGGCTGGACATGAGCACAGCCTACCATCCTCAGACCGACGGACAGAGTGAGAGGACCATCCAAACTCTAGAAGATATGTTGCGAGCCTGCGTGATTGACTTTGGGAAGGCATGGGATACTCATTTACCCCTTGTCGAGTTTTCCTATAATAACAGTTATCACACGAGCATCAAGGCTGCTCCATTTGAAGCTCTCTACGGCCGTAAGTGCAGATCCCCTCTGTGCTGGGCTGAGGTGGGTGATACCCAATTAGCCAGGGGGCAAACTTCCGACAGTACTCTCATCGGTCCGGAGATCATTCGGGAAACAACAGAGAAAATCGTTCAGATCCGTGAACGATTGAAAGCCTCTAGAGACCGACAGAAGAGCTACGCTGATAAGCGAAGGAAACCTTTGGAATTTCAGGTGGGAGACCGAGTCCTCCTCAAAGTCTCACCCTGGAAGGGCTTGATACGCTTCGGCAAGCGTGCGAAGCTTAATCCGAGGTACATAGGGCCTTTCGAGATTCTTGCAAGAGTCGGCCCCGTAGCTTACAAACTCGAACTACCAGACGCACTTCGTAACGTACATTCTACATTCCACGTATCTAACTTGAAAAAGTGTCTATCCGACGAGACTCTTGTAATCCCACTCGACGAGATCGAAATCAACGAGAGCCTCAACTTTGTGGAAGAACCTATAGAGATCATGGACCGTGAGGTCAAGCAGACAAAGCAAAGTCGTATCCCTATCGTGAAGGTTCGCTGGAATGCCAAGCGAGGACCGGAATTCACTTGGGAACGTGAGGATCAGATGAAACTGAAATACCCTCACCTTTTTGCTTAGTTATTTGTAAATTCTAGCTTGCTTAAAATTCTAATTTCGGGACGAAATTCCTTCTAACGGGGGGATGATGTGACAACCCGATATTTCGGGTCAATGTAATGTAAAACCGATCAAATTTAGGTCAAAATGTAACCTTCCTAAAATCTTATTCGGATTAAATAAAGTAATAGGAATCATATCAAGGTTTGCGTACATAAAAAGAACGTCCAAATCTGACTCCGGATGAGGAAGATATGAAATTTTGAAGAAATTCCTTAATCACGTCATTTTAATAAATAAATAATAAAAATAATTTCGGAATTAGCCAACGGAATCTAAACGAAAGTCGTAGATCATGGTCTCACCTTCGCGAGGATATAAAGAACGTCAAAAACGGAGTTCGTATGAGGGAGATATGAATTTTTGAAGTTTATTTATAATAAATATAAATTTAATTATAAATTCCCGGTAATATCCGAAGGGGAGTCATCGGATTGGACCGAAGTACGCCCTGCGTACCTTCGTACGCCCCGCGTACTGAGATCGAGGGTCTCGGATCGTCCACGTCGCACTATCCGAAGAGTTCTAACCCGTCCGACCCGTCCGAAGCTCCGACCCGTCCGACCCGCTGTCCCGTCCGACCCGCCGTCCCATCCGACCCGCGTACCCAGCAACCCGTCCCATCCGAACCGAGGCAGTCGAGGCTTCGGTCATGCATGACGTACGCGTACGCGCTGCGTACGAGCGTACGCCCCGCGTTCGGAGGCGGTTCAGCCTTCCTATAAATAGGATGCGAGGCTTTCCGAAAATGTTGCTCATTTCTCTCCTCTCTCTCACAACTTTGTCTCGTTTTCCGTGCCCGTTATAACCCGAAGCTCTGGTCTTTTTGCTCAAGTCCCGAGGGTCGATTTTACTCCCGAGATTCCCGAGAATCCCAAGAAAAATCCGTTTTCCGAGACGAAACTCTGCCCGGTTTTCCATCTCGCTTTCTTCAATCAATCAAGTGAGTTTCATACCCCTTAATCAACCTGTTAAATATTCTAAATGCTTTTATATGCTTTCAAAAGGGGGGAATACAAGTTAAATACTTATAGTTATTGTTTCAATCACATGTGATTGTACTAATCACATGTGATTAATAACTAGGGAAATCAGTGGTTTTATCACTATTCAAACTATCTATCAAACTGTTTTACTTCTAAATGTTTTCCAAACCCATTTACTTTTCGACTTTACACTGCAACTGTGATTTAAGCAAATGTTCCTTATACTTAAACTGTTTTAATCAAATCTACACCTTCAAATGGTTTTATAGATTGACATCAAGTCAATCTTTCTTTAAAAATAATACTTATGTTTCAAATGCCTTATAAATACTTATTTATGCTTTTATATTACAAATTGCATGCCCATATATGTATAGACGTATAAATAATGTTTAAAGGACTTAGGAAGGCTATCCACCTTGTTTCCTTTTTCCTCGATTTGGATGTGGTCTGATAGGATTTTGGGTGACCATCCGAAGGTCGTTTCCATATTAATTATATATCAAATATACATATATAGACATGAAAGTACTTCCATAATCATATGTACTAAACGCACTGTTAACAAGTTACCATCGGGGTAACACAGAATCATACTATTACAACTGCTAGATCAATGAGTCAGTTCATTCATGAGTCTATACTAGGAAGAGAATATATACAACTATACTACGAGAACATATACAACTATACTAGAACAAGAAACATTTCATCACACATGCAAGAATACGATAACAAATGTGATCCACTGTATCGGAGCATGCCTTAAATGTCATGGCCCGAGTTGTAGCCAGAATTCTCTTGGAGGGAGAGCGTTGAGTTTGCGTATAGATCTATACTGGATTGACTATCCTACACCTTGCTGCTAGCTACAGCCGGACCTGCAGGTCTGCGGGTGCCAAACGTCATTCCGTTATTACGACCGTTCTTTATGTCGTTGTTATCAGTCGATAGTATGGTGCAATTATCACATTATACCTTAATATAAATCCGGTTTAAGGTAGTAGTAATCAATACAACAGTAGTTCTTATTATACAAAACTACAGTACTACAATGATTTACCCATTACATATTTTGGTGATAATCTCACTTAAGCATTAATGTACAAACTATATTTTATCAAATGATAGTTATACTTGGGTAATCACACACTTTTACAACAGACGAGTTTACAAAACAGTTAAGCCTTGGTAGAAGGTTACTATTATAGAAAATATAGGATTTTCTGAGAGATTCAAACTTTTGCAAATACTTTTAAACATTTATTTACATTTTTACAAACTTATACATTGGGACAAGTTCAAACGTTTTTGACAATGAACATTGACACTAAAATACTTATGAACTCACCAGCTTAATGCTGATAAACTCTTTCAAAATAACTTGTATTCTCAGGTCATCAGTAGACAGGTACCGATGCCAGCTTTTGAGATAATGGAGCGTACTCAAGACTCATCATTTTGTTATTTTGATTTACGTTATATTTTTGGTGTCTAAAATTTTACAGAACACACATGTATTAAATTTATATATTTAATGCAATGGATGATGTTGGTTGCCTATTTACATTTACTGTGTTGTGATTACCTTACATGACGTCCTCCGCCCCAGAACGTTTCCGCCGTTCTTGGTTTTGGGGTGTGACAGTTCACGTTAGCTATTCCTAATTCTTAGAAAACAAATTAACTCAAGCAATGGCCAGTTGTCTAAATTAACGGGTTTCCTAGATTATTGATTCGGGTTAAGTAAGACTTGTAGTGGTTAACTAAATTGGCCCTTCAATTAACCTCTTGCTGATGTTCATCAAACAAGCTCACACATTAACTTACCTATCTTCTAGTTAATTCTAGTTTCACATTCGTTATTCCTAGACATACAACTATGTGGTCACAATAAATCATATGAAATTAATAACTAAGAGATGTTCATAGAACTTAATTACTGATTTATTAACAGAAGAATAGTTATTGTCAACACATAAGGTTCTTTAACAAGCTTCACTAAACATAATTACCAATTAAAATTAATCCTACTCAAATAATCAATCCATGTTCACAAAATTGTCTACCCTAACAGAAGAATAAGTTTTTAGCTCATGATTGCAGTAAACATAAACTCAAAAACGAAATCAAAGTATGTAAACATGATTCAAATCAAAAAGTTACTAAGAATAAACCAAAATTGTCTTGATTCTCTTCACAATTGAATGTAGGGTTGATTCTTCAGTTCCTCACGACCTAGCAGCACTTCCAATCGTTTCTCAGCCTCCTAGGGTTTCTCTCCATATTAGGGTATCGATCTGAAAGTCCCTTTATATAGATTTTCACAGAACAGAGCACTTCCAATCACTTAAAACCCGTGTACGGCAAGTCAGGGCGTCCAGAATCGAGAAAGTTCGATACAACTCGCCGAGTAATCGACCCTACTCACCAAGTACGCTTAGAATCAGCATTTTCTCAAAACACGAAAGTCGTCCGAAATTGTGTCTACTTTCCAGAACATTTTGAATCTCGTCAATCGGAGTTACGGTTGGTGAGATATGGCCAAAACACTAACAAGGGGTCAAGCTGTCCAGCAACATACTTCGTTCTTCAAAATGCAAGATCCAAGCCTCCAATCGCTATTTCCGCTTCCTTTTCCATCCGAGCATGTAATTGTTGCTGAAAAAATGAAATTATAAACTAATTAAGTACCTTTTGTTCATTAAATGAGATAAAATCAACATAAAGTATTAAGATAATGCATGAATTTTATAACTAAATATGTCCATATCAAAATACCCACACTTGACTTTTGCTTGCCCCCAAGCAAAACTGAATTTTAGTACACTAATATTACGTAAGACAATCCCAATCGAACCCAGCCATTATGCCAAGACCGCAACGCATGCATTTGTGTCTAAAATTTTCCTAATAACCCCCATACTCCAAATACTCACAATCCTCATAAACATTCACCCACTTTTTTCGAACAATGCTCATTTTATGCATCCCTCCAAATCCATCCTCAGAAAACCTCTTAACCTCAAGGTATTTTTGGTTGAGCAACCCAAGCATACATAATCTAGACAATTACAATTTATGATACCACTATGGAGCTCTTTTGAAATTCTTCACTTCTTTGACATTTGATCTTTAATTTTTTTGAATTCACCACCTTGTTGTTTGATTTTTGGTATCTTCAACTTTTGAATTTCTTCAGAATTTTTGAACTTTGAACTTCAACTTTGATGCTCCAAAAATTCTTCAACTTTTCTTGTAATTCTCTCTCTTTTTTTTTTAACATGTAACTCACTTTTTTTTTCACTCAAATCCCTACATGCTTAAGCAGGGGCGCTCAATCTCAACCTTTATTGGCTAATGATAACAATCTTCCTGGATACATTTCAAGTTTAGGCTGCTAAACATATTGCATCCCTCGGGCTGAGCAGGGTTGTGTTTTTGTCCCATGATTTCACTGGAATAAGGAAGCCACAAATGCACTAGAACATATATAGGCTCAACTAAACATTTGGGTTATCATGCAATTATCAACACAACTCTAACATGGAGTCCTAATTACTTTTACCAAAATTTCCTAAATTAAATCCCTAAGTCATATTTTTAGTATGCAAAATTTTAAAATTAACCTATATTAAGACTCTAAATTTTCTATTATGTAACCAACCCCCTACTCTACACTTATTTGATGCAATGCCCTCATTGCATATTATGCATAATATAAACATAAAAAGAAACTAAAGAGGGAATTGGAACAAACTCCCCTGGGATAGCAGTGGATAGGTTGATCACTTTCATTTTAGCTCCAACTTCAATTGACTTTAGACATAGTAACATCTTATCCATGCCTTGGGTGTCTCGTCTTGTGTGGGTCACTCCAAATACGCGAAAAACAGTGTAAGATCTTCAGGAATGATTATGGAAAAGATAAATAGTCAAGTGGTACTCTAATTAGCATCAAATCAGCAGCCCTTTCGACATGAAACCAAACGACTCATCGAGTGTATACCAGACTCGTCGAGTTACTTCGGGAAATCTTCGCATTTGTGAGAATTAAGGGTGACTCGTCGAGTCAGTTTAGTGCACTCGACGAGTTGGTCACTGAATGAAAATAATATAACTCTGCATTTGATCCAGCTTCCAATAAACTCTCTATACTTTCTATTCACTTCTAGACTCCCTTTCCAACATCTCTAAGGACCGGACTCAATACTTTAACTCTAACGCTCCTTTTCCTTGTACTCTCTTTCTCACTTGGATTCTATAACTCTAAACCCTTTTGAAGCTAGCACTCCTAATTCAATTCTGAAAAATTGTCAAAGCATCAAACATTACTTAAACATCAAAAACAAGTTTTAAAAACTTCAAACAAACCAAATAAAACAAACAAACACAAATTGAAAATTGTTCAATAAAAATGCATAAAACATCAATCCTCCTCATTATCATCATCAAGCCCTACTCCACTTCCTCCAGCCCCACTTCTTCTTGCACTTATCACTTCTTCCCATGTTAGAATATATGGAAAGTTACCACCATCAATGTGTGGAATGTTAAAGTGGTCAAAAAGTCGGATATGAGATTGGTTGCTAAAATTCAAGCCCCACGCCATTTGATCCTGTAGTCGCCTCATCTCTACATTGTACCAATCCATTGGTACTTCGTCATTCTCAATCGGAATCACCGGCGGCTCCTCCCCGGTTCTTCGGGACCAACAACCGGATCATCATTCGGGATGGCATAATGGCCACCACCATAATCTTCAATAATCCTCGCTCTACGGAAAAGAATTGGATTGAACGGAGGTGTAGGGATCAACGTCATGAAGTTCCATGCACCGCGGTTCATCAACCCGAACGAATTAGCTAACCGGGTGACAAACATCCCACCATTAATTCAGGAAGTTTTGCGATCCTTGACCGCACCCTCCGAGAGATATGAAGCTAGACACCAAGGAATGTTGCAAAAAACGCCAGGTGTAATGATGCTCCATAAATAGAAGATGTCAAGGTTGGAAACCTTGTCATCATCCTTTCGTTGATTGATGGTTGATGAAATGAGGCGGTGTATGAGGCGGTGTGTTGGGGATTGAATGCTCCCTTCCTGTGCCGACTTTGGGATGTAGACTTTATTACCAATAGTATTCCACCAGCCCGTACTAGTAACTCCCTCGGGAAACACCATATGGGTTTGTGCCAAAAACGCCCGAAAGATGGGTGTTGAGACCAATGGCTGATCATAAACCCCTAATCGACAGGCAAGATCCACCATAGAGCATTGACGAAACTCTCCTCCAAGACAAAAACTGAAGCTGGACGGGTGATAAGCATCCACTCCCCCGGTGAAAGATACCATGGAGAAAAACTCCAAACAAAGCTCCAAATAAACCGGCTCCTGAATACGGAAGACCCGGCTCCACCCGTCACACACCATTGTTTCGGCTTCATGGTGAAACTCCTTCAAGAGATAAGGAGCTAACTCCTCCTCATAGTGCACATTCTGCAGCCAATCCCAATCTATCTGGTTGGGCACATAGACCTCTTTCTTCTTGATATCAGCCAGCTTCTTTTTCCATTTCCGCAATGTCGAAGCGGACTCGATTTGTGGGAAGTTTAGCCATGGAAAATCCCCTTGGTTGCCACTGGAAGTTTGCCCCCTTCTGAACATGATTTCTGCAAAACAAAAACCCAAAACCCAGAAAACACAGAATATAATTAAAACAATCTCGAATATGCATCCCGACTCGACTCGTCGAGTCCAGGCGTGACTCGGCGAGTCGCTCGAACTGCACGAGTCAGTCAGCGGGTCTATGGAAATTAGGCCATGAAACCTGGAAATTTTGTCAAGGGTTTTGTATAGGGACTTACTACTAAGGTATTAAGGCCAGAATAAGCAATCAAAACAACATAATTCATGAAAAATCAAAACCCTAAAAAAAAATTACTACTTTTCAAAAACGGGTTTTTCATGCAATTGCTACCATAGATGGCCTTATAATCACATTCTTAACAAAAAACAAGAAGAAATTTGTTACCTTTTGAGATTGAACTTGAAAAATTTGAAGAAAACTTGAAGAAAACTTGAATGCTTGAGAGGAAATTTAGAGTGAGGCGCCTGTCGAGTGTGTATGTGAAAAACTGAATCTTAGGGTTAAAACCCTAGTTACCAGATGTAAAAGTAATTTCAAAATTATTTTTTTCTGTAAATAATACCGACTCGTCGAGTCGGGGTCAGACTCGGCGAGTCTGGTCGCGAAGTCAAAGTTTTTCTGAAATCAATATGGACTCGTCGAGTCGTGGTCAGACTCGGCGAGTCTCTTGCAAAACATTCATGATTTTCAAAATTTTGTTATTTATTTAAAATCATTTCACCCCACACTTAACTTATGCACACTCTCAAGTAGACATGTCCGATGATTTGGAAGATTAAAATTCTAAAAACGAAGTAAAAATTAAAAATTAAAAAGTATAAGAAAGCAAACTCTATATAACGGGTTGCCTCCCGCCAAGTGCTTCTTTTTAAGGAGTCATTAGCTAGACTCCTTCCCAACTACGTTTCGTCATCTCCGAGTATCGGGAACGTACGCCTAACTTTTTGTGATTTGTACATGGTCTTGTAAGCGTGAATCTTTTTCTTATAAGCCATTTTCAATGCATCTCTTTTCCTTTTCACAGCCACATCTTCAGCTGCTTGGGCTTCCCTTTTCCTCTTTTTCTTCTTTACCCCATTCTTTTTATCCTTCTCTTGCACCTCCTCCTCTTTAAATTTAATTACTTCATATTTCATGATGGTTCGTGCTTTAGGTTCAGTAGCAAATGGTTGATCAGCTTCCACCCTCCTTTCCTTTGTCTCTTCATCCTTTCCAGTGCTCAACCCATCTTCAAACGGAATTGTATCAAGACATGCCACATCGGTGTATTGAACTTTCCTTCCCTTTCCTCCTTCTGCTATTTGTTCTTCTAAGGAATCATGAATAATATCTAAATCCAAGGTTTGTGAAGAACTAGTAACAAACAGATGTAAGTCGGCCAAGTCTTTGTCAAATTCGACTGGGCTCGTCGAGTCCATTAAAGTGACTCGGCGAGTCTGATCGGGTTTCATCACTTCTTGGGTGTTTTCTGAGTTGGCTCCTTCCAGTAACTTTTCTAACTCCTCCAAGTCCTTGCTAACATCAATACCCTCTTCGGAGTGTATCAAAAACTTGCTTGGATCATATTTTAACAAAAGTTCAAGCTCTCTTTGTAATATCTCATCATCCAATTGGACAATTGAGATTTCTTCATTCTTTTCCTCTTCTTGCTTGGCTTCTGGAATAGCTTTAAACATTATAGATTCATCACCCACCCTTAATGTTAATGTAGACTCACATATATCAATTAAAGCGCACGCGGTGTTCAAGAATGATCTCCCCAAAATAATTGGAATTTCGGGGTCTTCTTTCATATCAACTACCACGAAGTCTACTGGGAAAATCAACTCGTCGACTTTTATTAGGAGATCCTCACAAACGCCTTGTGGATGAATTATCGTTTTGTCCGCCAGGTGGATCTTCATATTTACCGGCCTTGGTTCTGGTAAATTCAACTTCTTAAAGAATGACAAAGGCATCAAATTGATGCTTGCCCCTGAATCAGCCAATGTTCGGGTGAAAACTTCATTACCAAACTGGCACGGAATCACCATATTTCCCGGATCACCCTTCTTTTCCGATAGCTCACTCATCAATATTTCCGCGATTTCAGCCAAATCCTTCCTAGCAGCAAAAAGGCCCTTAAGTAAGTTGAAGTACTTAGGTGTTTGTAACATTGTTTCCACAAATGGCACATTGACTTTTAAAGCTTTAACATGCGTCATGAAGGTTGTGTATGCTTCTACTTTTTCTACAGGCATGGCTTTGATTGGGTATGGAAGAGGAGGATTATAAGGCTTCAAAGAACTGACAGTTTTCTCATTTACGCATGAACTTGTCGAGTCCATTGGAGTGACTCGGCGAGTCGGATCGGGTTTTGCTGGGTCCGATTCTTCTACCTTTTCTGCCATCTTCTTGGAGATTCTCAGTGCTTCTGTAACTTTTTCTTCACTGCTGGAGGCTATTACACTTACATTCTCCATTCTTGGATTGGGTTCGGTGTTATTCGGAAGTTGACCCGGTCTTCTCTCATTCACTTGATGCGCAAGCTGCCCCAGCTGTTTCTCAATGTTGAGAATTGATGCTTGCTGATTCCTAAGCATGTTTCTGGTCTCGTGTATGGCAGCATCGTGATCATTGTGTCTTTTTTCGGACGCGACTATGAATCTAGTTAGTAACTCTTCTAAATTGGGTTTCTTTTCTACCAGTTCTTCCTTTTGGTATAGTCCCCTCTCCTACTGCTTGTATTTCTCCTCCTTTGCCTTCTTATACTCCTCGTATGGTAGCCAATCCTTCTTAGGTTTTTGCCAATTTTCATCATACCGATCACCACTTGAATAGAAGAGTTGAGCTTTCTTATTTCCATTCTCATCCAAATCACAATCCTTTGCGAGATGGGACCCTCCACAATTTTCGCATCCTACCCTAATAGCATGGATTGCTTGATCCATTTTTGTCATTCTTCGATCTAGACTATCAAGCTTTGCTATCACCGCCGCCATGCTATCATTTGCCGCGTTTACTACCCCTCTACTTACTTCGTTTCTCGGATTGTGGTATTCTCTAGAGTGCTTAGAGAATTCTTCAATTAATTCTTTAATTACTGGGGGCGACTTCTTTGTGAGCGGGCCTTGAGAATCTATTAATTGCCTTGTGGTGACATTGACTCCATCATAGAAAATGGAGACCTCCTGTTGGCTATTAAGGTCATGGTGTGGGCAATTCCTAAGTAGGCTCTTGTACCTTTCCCAAGCTTCATAAATAGATTCTTCGGGTTGTTGCTCGAAGTTGGCAATGGCTTTCTTTAGCTTGGCTATCTTGGAGGGCGGGCAGAAATGGTCTATTAACTCTTCTTTCATCTTGGCCCATGTGGTGACCGAATCGGGAGGAAGTGACTTTAACAAATCTTTTGCAGCTCCTTTAAATGTGACAGGAAGCATTCGAAGAAGCTGGGTCTCACGTGGGACATTCGGGACGTTGAAGTAATCAGCGACATCGTTCACTTCGTCCAAGTGCTTGTAAGCGTCTTCGTGATCCTTCCCGTAAAAAGGAATCTCCTTGAGTTGGGCGAGAATATGGCCTTTTAGTTCGAAAGTGGCGGTCGCGGGAATTGCGGGTTGCACAAGTCCCGGCCCGGTGTCATCACGCATCCTTTTCTTGCACTCCCCCATGGGGACTTCATCAATGTTAGCCATTGTGATAGCTAACTCTTCTTCGGAATCGGTTTCGTGTTCGTAAGTATGCTCTTCTTCTTCCTCGGTCTCTTACTCGCTATCTTCTTGAATTGGTTCTTCAATTGTCAACGAGGCACTGGATGCTCCTGATTTGCTGCTCTTCTTCTTGCTGAAAACGGATTTTATGTTTTTGAGTGGTGAGTTCTTTGAAGATGTGGTTTCTCCAACGACTTTTTCTTTGCTTCTTCTTAATGCGGATTCCGGGTCTTCCAAAGGAGGTACCAGGGGTGTATCAGATCCTCGGGTCATGAAACAACTATAAACAAACAAAACAAAAGAAACGAAATGCGTAAAAGGAACAAAAACGGAATAAAAAAAATAAAGCTGAAACAGCGATGTACTCGCCGAGTCGTCACGAATGCACTCGGCGAGTTCAAAGCAAAAACTGAAAAAAATTTCTAGTTATCCTAAAAACAGAATTTTATTCAAACTAATTCTACTTACTGAATTACTTTGTAAATAACTTTGTGTAAGATAAATCCCCCACAAAGGATCGATTAAACTAGAATTTAATACTAATTTTAGAACCGTTCCCCGACAACGGCGCCAAAAACTTGATGTGTGCAAACTCACTTAGTTTTAAACCTACTTTTAATTATCAAATAACACAGAAAAGGCAGTGAACCTATCAATTGTGGTATAGCTAAATAAGCAGGGTATCGAACACAGGGAACGACAAATTAAACTAAAAACTAATTTAATCTAAGTTAATTAAGAAGTAAAGGTTTTTTCTAGTTTTATAAGACTAGAAACTTACTAAGTATTACTAACTTTAAGACTAGAAAATTACGACTTAACTAGATTCAATAATTGGAAAGGAACTTCTGTTTAGTTCAACTTGGTTAAGTCTATGGTTGATTTCAAGGTAATAGTGCAATGGATTAATTCTTTCGTTGGTTACCGATTCAAGTGATTAGATTCGTGTTCACTACCCTAATCCTTAGCAAATAAACTAACTCAAACAGTGGCTAGTTGTCTAAATCAACGGGTTTCCTAGATTATTGATTCGGGTTAAGTAAGACTTGTAGTGGTTAACTAAATTAGCCCTTCAATTAACCTCTTGCTGATGTTCATCAAACAAGCTCACACATTAACTTACCTATCTTCTAGTTAATTCTAGTTTCACATTCGTTATTCCTAGACATACAACTATGTGGTCACAATAAATCATATGAAATTAATAACTAAGAGATGTTCATACAACTTAATTACTGATTTATTAACAGAAGAATAGTTATTGTCAACACATAAGGTTCTTTAACAAGCTTAACTAAACATAATTACCAATTAAAATTAATCCTACTCAAATAATCAATCCATGTTCACAAAATTGTCTACCCTAACAGAAGAATAAGTTTTTAGCTCATGATTGCAGTAAACATAAACTCAAAAACGAAATCAAAGTATGTAAACATGATTCAAATCAAAAAGTTACTAAGAATAAACCAAAATTGTCTTGATTCTCTTCACAATTGAATGTAGGGTTGATTCTTCAGTTCCTCACGACCTAGCAGCACTTCCAATCGTTTCTCAGCATCCTAGGGTTTCTCTCCATATTAGGGTATCGATCTAAAAGTCCCTTTATATAGATTTTCACAAAACAGAGGCTACTCGGCGAGTCCAGTGACCTACTCGCCGAGTACATCACTTAAAACCCGTGTACGGCAAGTCAGCGCGTCCAGAATCGAGAAAGTTCGATACAACTCGCCGAGTAATCGACCCTACTCGCAGAGTACGTTTCGAATCAGCATTTTGTCAAAACACGAAAGTCGTCCGAAATTGTGTCTACTTTTCAGAACATTTTGAATCTCGTCAATCGGAGTTACGGTTGGTGAGATATTGGCAAAACACTAACAAGGGGTCAAGTTGTCCAGCAACATACTTCGTTCTTCAAAATGCAAGATCCAAGCCTCCAATCGCTAGTTCCGCTTCCTTTTCCATCTGAGCATGTAATTGTTGCTAAAAAAATGAAATTATAAACTAATTAAGTACCTTTTGTTCATTAAATGAGATAAAATCAACATAAAGTATTAAGATAATGCATGAATTTTATAACTAAATATGCCCATATCAATAACTCTCTTAGAAACTCCCTAAGTTCGAAATCAACAAGGGAAGACTTGTTAGAGCCGAAAACAACATCAAACTTCTTCCAATCTTCTCCAAAACCGAAACCCAACTCAAGGTGAGCTTCATAACCCCTATTTTTCAGTTTTTATAAGTTTTTTTTTGTGGGGGGGGGGGGGGAGTACAAGCAAATGTGTAGATCTATGAGTATATGTATGCTTTGTATGATTTCTATGTTTATTTACATGTTCTTACGTGATTATGGTGTTGAATCTAGTCAAAAAGTCCTTTAAACCGAGATTTGCATTAGGACGTATGAAACAAGTATAAAACATATTATTACACACAAATCATTTCTAGAAAAATAACCAAGTTAGTTAAAATGAACTCCTTGGGCTAAAAATCCCATTTTTGGACTCAAAATGTTAAAAATATAAGGTTAAAGGGCCCAAAATGACAAATACAAATTTTGATGGATGAAATGAGTCAAAACAGTTTCAACAATGTATTTTTCTGGAAATATTCTCTTTTGAAGGATTAAATGTGAAATTTTAAGCATAATGGGCCAAAAATGGACTTTTCGGCCCAATAAAGCCCAAATTGCAAGATTTTCAAATTAGAGGGGCTGAAACTGTATTTTTCTGTAAAACATGGGCCTACTAGTGCTCAAAGTCCATTTCAAGGGTTAAAAATGCTTTTCATATTTAAAAGGGACCAAACATGCAAAATTTTTCTATTTTGGGCCAAAAGTGTAAATACTGCGAAAATAAAGGTTTCAGCCGAGAAAATTTCATTTTGAGGGACTAAAACTGTTTTTCAAATAACTTTAAGCTGAAAAATACCTTTTCTACAAGTTTTGATACTAAAGTGTCAAGAAAAATTGTTTAAGGACTAAAATAGAAATTCTTTTATACAAAGGGTCAAAAGTGTAAATTTATCCAAAAGAAAGGGGCTGCAAAAAGTAAAATTCTAATGTTTTAAACAATAAATCCGACATGATGAAATACTAGTACCTCGACTATCGACGAAATATAATACACCTTCAACACCAAAAATCGTTATCAAACGAATTGATTCGGTCTCGAATTAATAACGAATCCGAAATTAATAACACGACGATACTTCAATACACACGCGGATATCTCGGGAATTCAATACACACGCAGAAATTTCGGGGAGTCAATACACACGTGGGAATACACCAGACGTCGATACACGGTCTTTGGGCCCGAAAGTTTCAAATCGTGCTTGTTGGGCCTAGCTAGCCTAATGACATTGTCTTTAGGCCCGAAGGAAACTCGCTTACATGTAGTTGGGTCTTATATGACCTAATTCCGTGTAAAAGGACTTTTACAGGCTTTGTGTTGTTGGACCCCAAGGGTCCTCTGGTGCTGCTAGTAAAGTCGAGAATTCACCAAATACGAGTCGGGCTAAGGGCCCTTTGCATTCACGATAGCCTTGAACGACTTATGGAAATATCGGGGGCTTCGCACCCTCTTTTCCTCCTCGGTTGTGGGGCTATGAGAAGTCCGGGTGATTGGATTAAGTGAATAGTGCGAACGACGCCTAAGGGATCGTTTGTATAGTTGTAAACTAGTCATTTTCAATAATGTGTGTTTATAACAATTCACAATCCATAATTAATCCAATGTCACCGGGACTCAACAAATACACACGTCGCAACGAAATAACAAAATATAAAACATTTGATGCAAAGTATTAGGAAAACATCGGGTTTTCCTAGGGTTTTCAATTAATAAACCTATGAGTTACATACCGAGTTTTACAAATTGTACTTTTACATCTATAGAAACAAACAAGCATACTTACGGATCTTCACCCTTTTTATACTATGCTCTTTTCAGAAAATATCGGATTTTCTGGTGATTTTCAAAACAATACAAACCGCTATATTTCAAACATTACTTATGTACTCACCAACATTTCATATGTTGACGTTTTTCAAAATACTTGTATTCTCAGGTAACAGGTAAATCGAAAAAGGAAAAATGTACTCAGTAACGTCTTGTTGTTGTTTTAATTATTATCGAACAATTTACTTTTGGGCATGTAATATTATGGATCAATGTACTGAATGTAAACGCTGCCAGTTGTAATATTTCAATGCTTGGTAATGTATGATGTTATGTTTCATTTATATTCATTGTGATGGTATTCAATTGAGTCACAATAGCCCTCGGACGTTTCCGCCGTCTGGTTCGGGGGTGTGACAAGTTGGTATCAGAGCTCTGTTTATAGTGAACTAGCATATCTAACCATACATTGATATGCAACTATAAACCAAAAGAGGGACTAACACAACTCTGAACAAAACAAGTAAAATACAACAATAAAATACTTTTGCTTGCATTAGGAATAAGGAACATAACGCCGAACCAAACAAGATAATGCTAGTATCTCGGTTAATTCAGGACTGTTCTTAGTGGTACCAAGGAGTGGATGTAGCCTGATCAACTACATTCTCTCCAAAGTATAACTAACACACGTTCTGATGAGATCGTGATAGTTAGGGAACCTAAAACTATACCCCTATATCACCAAAAGAGAAGAACGTTTGTTTAGTATATATCATAGTTGTAGAGTCATAGGAGTAACGATAGTTTACACTTTCCCCCAGTCTTCATGGACGGAGGGCAGCCGCGTATCCAGTTTCATCAAGTCCTAGTGGCTCACGTGATGCTTGAAGATGAACCAGAAGGGAATCCAGAGGAAGCACACGACGTCGGACCTGACGAATACATAGGTACCGACTATGAGTTTGGGGAGACCGACGATGACATCGAGGAAGGTCAAGACCTGGACAAGGATCACGCCACGTGGTGTGCGGACGAGGTGCAACCAGACCACCCCGCTCTGCCAATGAACCACCCAAGGGAGAACTGTTCTCCCGAAGCTGAGATCGCCGCCCTACGGCAACAGTTGTACGCTATGGAGGAGATGGCACAGTTGCTGGCACAACATTTCGGCATATGACCCCGTCACTATGTTGGACGCACCACAGAGTATTAGGGATAGACTTATCTTAGTAGGTCATTAGGAACTATGCTATGTACCCCGACGCTATGTTTAAGTGACTACACTATTCATAGAGTCGTTATGCTGTCAAACTAGTGTCACTCATGTATGCTCTTACGAGCAAAATTTTCATGTATCAAATGCGGATAATATTAGTAAACTTTTACGTGCTTTGTTATGATATTACAAATTGCTATGTGTTGAGAATCTATGATTGTATGTTAAATGGTAGGAGTGTTTAAGTTCGTACCATGCACCTAGTCAGTACGGTCACAACCTCCCAGAAACCCTAAACACTCAACATCTTCCCCTTTCATGACAGAAAGATGCCTCGCCGACCTACTCGCGGAAACCCTGGACCAACCCCACCCGAAGTTGACTCTACTGCATTCCAAGCGGCCGTGTCTGCTGCGGTCACCACAGCTATGGCACAAATTCACCAAGGGAACAACGGAGGAGGCAACGGGCAAGGGGCCGGGAGTTCGAACAACGGGATGAATCAAGGACCCACCAAAACATGTACCTACAAGGACTTCACAAATGCCAAACCACGAACTTTTAACGACGCTGGAGGAGTGATCACTCTGAAGCGATGGATCGAGAAGGTGGAATCGGTATTCAAGATATGCGATTGTCCTAAGGAGATGAAAGTGAAGTTCGCAGCCTGCACTTTTGTTGATCAAACGCTCACTTGGTGGAACGGACACGTGGAAGCCATGACACTCCCTGTAGCCAACTCCATGCCATGGTCGGAAATGAAAGAAATGTTGATGGCTAAATATTGCCTACGAGGTGAGATTCAGAAAATGGAGCAAGAGCTGTGGAACCTCACTGTACAGAATGCGAATATCGATGCCTACATATCGAGATTTAGTGAACTATCTCTGTTATGCCCGGGTATGATCACCTCGGAAGGAAAGAAGATTGAGCGATTCATCTGGGGACTAACATCACCAATCCAAGGAAATGTGATAGCTGCAAACCCCAAAACATTTGACAATGCAAAAAGATTGGCGAAGAAGCTGTATGACCATAACAACAAAAAGGGTGAGAAGCCAGCGGAGAATGAGGGCAAGAAGGAAGGTGATGGCATGAAAGGGAAGAATAACAAGAGGAAGGGGCGTCAGGGCCCCGAGACCTCTAAGAAGCAGCAGACAGTGGCAGTTAATGCTGCCACCGCACCGGTTCCAGTCACACCACATGCTCCAGCCTCAGCTGCTTCAAATGCTCCTAGACCTTATTCCGGTAATCTTCCCAAGTGCAACAAGTGCGGTTTCCATCACAATGAAGAATGCAAGGAGTTGCAGTGCACCAGTTGTAATCGAAGGGGACACACGGCGAGGTACTGCAGGACTTACCCTCCCCAGAACCAACAATAAGGAAACATCAACAACAACAACAATCGAAACAACAACAACATCACCACCGGTGGCAACAATGCAGGGCCTAGCCACACCTGCTATGGGTGTGGGAGGACTGGGCATTTCCGCCGAGATTGCCCTAACAACAACAATCCCGGAAATGGAGGAACAGGAAGGATGCTGACCATGGGTCAGGGAGAGGCGATTCAGGACCCTGCTGTTGTTACCGGTACGTTTCTCCTAAACCACACTTATGCATGCATCCTATTTGACACCGGAGCAGAGCGAAGTTTCGTGAGCAATAGATTTAAGCATTTATTAAAACAACAACCCCAGAAGCTCAATGAAACCTTTATGGTGGAAATGGCCAATGGGAAAACCGAATCCACCGGGGAAATCTACATCAGATGTACCCTAACCCTAAACCAACACGTCTTTCGAATAGACTTAATGTCTGTGTCCATTAGGAGTTTCGACGTGATTATTGGCATGGACTGGTTAAGCCCCCACCATGCTGAAATTATGTGTCACGATAAGGCCGTTCACCTTCAGCTTCCCAATCACGAAACCCTAGTAATTTACGGAGACAAGCCTAGCATGAACCTTCGCCTCATCTCGTGCATCCAGGCACGGAAACATCTACGAAAGAACAATTTGGCGTTCCTGGCTCACATAGTGGATAAAACCAAGGAAGAGGTTAACGTTCAAGACATTCCCATAGCATGTGAGTTCCCAGATGTGTTTCCTGAAGACCTTCCTGGAGTACCCCCAGAGAGACAAGTGGAGTTTCGAATTGACCTCGTTCTAGGAGGAACTCCTCTCGCTAAATCACCCTACCGGCTAGCTCCTGCTGAAATGCAGGAATTGTCCAGCCATCTCAGTGAACTCTTGGACAAGGGATTCATCTGACCTAGTTACTCGCCATGGGGAGCTCCAGTCCTCTTTGTCAAAAAGAAGGACGGATCTTTTAGAATGTGCATCGATTACAGAGAGTTAAATAAACTCACTGTTAAAAATCGCTACCCACTCCCACGAATCGACGATCTATTTGACCAGCTCCAAGGAGCTAGTTATTTTTCTAAGATAGATCTACGGTCCGGATACCACCAACTCAAAGTCCGGGAAGAGGATATTCCAAAAACCGCTTTCCGAACTCGTTATGGACATTATGAATTTGTCGTAATGCCCTTCGGTCTAACAAAAGCCCCTGCCGCATTTATGGATCTGATGAACCGGATCTGTCGACCATTCCTCGACAACTTTGTCATTGTCTTCATCGACGACATTCTCGTCTATTCCCGAAGCAAAGAAGAGCATGGCCAACATCTCCGACAAATCCTAGAAACTCTACGATCGGAAAAGCTATACGCAAAACTCTCCAAGTGTGAGTTCTGGCTCCGGAGTGTGAACTTCCTAGGTCATGTAGTTAGCCAAGATGGAATTCATGTGGATCCCTCAAAGCTCAAAGCTGTTGAAGGATGGGCAGTCCCGATAACACCTATGGAAATCCGTCAATTCTTGGGTCTAGCAGGCTACTATAGGAGATTCATTCTAAACTTCTCTAAGATCGCCAAGCCACTTACCTCGCTTACATAAAAGGGCGTACCATTCAAATGGACGGACAAACAAGAAGTTGCATTCCGAACCCTAAAACAAGCTCTCTGTAGTGCCCCGGTACTATCACTACCAGAAGGAACGGAAGATTTCGTGGTCTACTGTGACGCGTCAAATCAGGGCTTAGGTTGCGTTCTCATGCAGCGTGGAAGAGTGATAGCTTACGCATCCCGCCAACGAAAGACGCATGAAGTGAATTCTACGACCCATGACCTAGAATTGGGAGTTGTGGTCTTTGCCCTGAAAATTTGGAGGCATTACCTTTACGGTACGACGTGCACCATCTTCACGGACCACAAGAGTCTCCAGCACATCTTGAACCAGAAAGAGTTGAACATGAGGCAACGAAGATGGGTTGAATTATTAAACGATTATGAGTGTGAGATCAAGTACCACCCAGGCAAGGCCAACGTGGTAGCTGACGCATTAAGTCGGAAGGAGTACTCTAATCGTCGTACGAAACTCTCTCAATAACCATTCAATCTCACCTAGCCACTCAAATTGCAGTAGCCCAGTTAGAGGCCATGAAGACGGAAAATAGAGCAAGCGAAGCATTGCGCGGAATGGAGAAGAACCTAGAGGCAAAGGAGAATGGAGTATACTATTTCATGAACCATATTTGGGTCCCTAAACTCGGAGGATTTAGGGAGGTAGTTATGAAGGAAGCCCACAAGACGCGATACTCCATTCATCCCGGCTCAGACAAGATGTATTTGGATATTAAACAACACTATTGGTGGCCTAACATGAAGGCGGAAATTGCCACCTATGTTAGTAAGGGCCTTACGTGTGCCAAGGTAAAGGTGGAGTACCAGAATCCCTCAGGGTTATTACAGCAACCGGTAATCGCTGAGTGGAAATGGGAGGGGATTTCTATGTATTTCGTGACCAAGCTACCCAAGACGTCGGATGGACTAGACACCATATGGGTAATAGTCGACCGACTGACGAAATCTGCCCATTTCCTGCCAATAAAAGAATCCTACAAGATGGAGAGATTGACACGTTTATACATTCGAGAAATCGTGAGACTCCACAGAGTACCAGTGTCTATTATCTCGGATAGGGACAGTAGGTTCACTTCACGTTTTTGACAATCACTCCAGAAAGCACTGGGAACTCATCTCGACATGAGCACCGCCTATCATCCACAAACGAATGGTCAAAGTGAACGAACCATTCAAACGCTCGAAGACATGCTCCGCGCATGTGTGATAGACTTTAGGAAGTCCTGGGATACTCACTTACCCTTAGTTGAATTCTCGTATAACAACAGTTACCATTCGAGCATCAAGGTCGCTCCTTTCGAAGCACTATATGGGCGTAAGTGTAGATCACCGTTATGTTGGGCTGAGGTGGGTGATACCCAACTAGCAAAAGCACATACGTCGGAAAAGGCGCTAGCGGGACCGGAGATCATTCGTGAAACCACGGAAAAGATCACTCAAATCAGAGCTCGATTACAAGCATCGCGCGACCGACAAAAGAGCTACGCCGATAAACGGCAAAATCCCTTAGAATTTCAGGTCGGGGATCGAGTACTGTTAAAAGTGTCACGCTGGAAAGGAGTTATTCGTTTCGGAAAACGGGGAAAACTGAACCCACGATACATTGGACCTTTCGAGATCGTCGCCTGAATAGGTCCAGTGGCGTATAAACTGCAACTACCCGCAGAGCTAAACAGTGTACACCCCGTGTTCCATGTCTCTAATCTAAAGAAGTGTCTATCGGATGAAATACTCGTCATTCCCCTTGACGAGATCGAAATCAATGAGAATCTCATGTTCGTTGAAGAACCGGTTGAAATCATGGACAGGGAGGTGAAGCGTACTAAGCAAAGTCGCAACCCGATCGTGAAAGTACGGTGGAACGTGAAGCGTGGGCCAGAATTCACGTGGGAACGCGAAGACCAAATGAAGCAAAAGTAGCCTCACATATTCTAGCATTCTCAAATCTAGCTTTCAAACAAAATTTCGGGACGAAATTCCCTTTAACGAGGGGATGATGTCACAACTAGAAATTTTATGTCTTGTAATCACTGCATTCAAGTAAAATGTAGAATCAAAAAGAAAAAACTTAAGAGCATGTATGATGCTTACTCTATGACAACAAAATTTCAATCCAATACACCATACAAGTACTACAAATAGTCAACAAGCAATTGGAAACCCTAGAAGTTCTTGTTTAGGTCCATTTTGAACTAGGACTTCCTTATTGGACTCAATGGACCAATAAGCTACCAATTTGACTATCATGGGCTTAGAACCTTTAAATGGGCTCTAACTGGACCCACTTTCATTTATTTCAACGTTTTGGGCCATATTGGGCCTAGAATGAAATAAATTAAATATTATGAACTATTATGGACCATAATTAACCTAATCTAACTATAATATGGGCTTAAGGGCAAAAAGCCCAAAAATCTTCTCTTTCCCTCCCATTCTCGGCCCAAGCCTAAGGGAAGGAAGAGTTGACTTTGTATGTGCCACCTCACAATTATTCAAGGGACTTCCATGCAAGAGGACTCATACTTCCATGCACCATCCTTTCACACTTCTCTCTTCTCTCCTTTCTTCTTGATTCTCGGCCGATTCCAAACACACACACACACACATTTCTCCCACAAATCTCTCAAGGAAACTCCCTCCACTCTTCATCAAGATCTCGAATTTTAGAAGGTTTTTCAAGAACATATTTCCACAAATTCTTCATCTAAGGTAAGATTATGCTTGGATCTATGATCTAGATTCTTTGTTTTATCAAAAAAATCTCTTTCTAATCCATGCAAAAATCATGATCACTCTCTTAGAAACTCCCTAAGTTCGAAATCAACAAGGGAAGACTTGTTAGAGCCAAAAACAACATCAAACTTCTTCCAATCTTCTCCAAAACCGAAACCCAACTCAAGGTGAGCTTCATACCCCCTATTTTTCGGTTTTTATAAGTTTTGTGGGGGGGGGGGATACAAGCAAATGTGTAGATCTATGAGTATATGTATGCTTTGTATGATTTCTATGTTTATTTACATGTTCTTATGTGATTATGGTGTTGAATCTAGTCAAAAAGTCCTTAAAACCGAGATTTGCATTAGGATGTATGAAACAAGTATAAAACATATTATTACACACAAATCATTTCTAGAAAAATAACCAAGTTGGTTAATATGAACTCCATGAGCTAAAAATCCCATTTTTGGACACAAAATGTTAAAAATATAAGGTTAAAGGGCCCAAAATGACAAAACACAAATTGTGATGGTTGAAATGAGTCAAAACAGTTTCAACAATGCATTTTTCTGGAAATATTCTCTTTTGAAGGATTAAATGTGAAATTTTAAGCATAATGGGCCAAAAATGGACTTTTCGGCCCAATAAAGCCCAAATTGCGAGATTTTCAAATTAGAGGGGCTGAAACTGTATTTTTCTATAAAACAGGGGCTACTAGTGCTCCAAGTCCATTTCAAGGGTTAAAAATGCTTTTCATATTTAAAAGGGACCAAAGATGCAAAATTTTTCTATTTTGGGCGAAAAGTGTAAAAACTGCGAAAATAAAGGTTTCAGCCAAGAAAATTTCATTTTGAGGGACTAAAACTGTTTTTCAAATAACTTTGATCTGAAAAATATCTTTTCTACAAGTTTTGATACTAAAGTGTCAAGAAAAATGGTTTAAGGACTAAAATAGAAATTCTTTTATACAAAGGGTCAAAAGTGTAAATTTATCCAAAAGAAAGGGACTGCAAAAAGTAAAATTCTAATGTTTTAAACAATAAATCCGACATGATGAAATACTAGTACCTCGACTATCGGCGAAATATAATACACCTTCAACACCAAAAATCGTTATCAAACGAATTGATTCGGTCTCGAATCAATAACGAATCCGAAATTAATAACACGACGATACTTCAATACACACGCAAAAATTTTGGGAAGTCAATACACATGTTGGAATACACCAGACGTCGATACACCGTCTTTGGGCCCGAAAGTTTCAAATCGTGCTTGTTGGGCCTAGCTAGCCCAATGACATGATCTTTAGGCCCAAAGGAAGCTCGCTTACATGTAGTTGGGTCTTATATGACCTTATTCCGTGTAAAAGGACTTTTATAGGCATTGTGCTGTTGGACCCCAAGGGTCTTCTGGTGCTGCTAGTAAAGTCGATAATTCACCAAATGCAAGTCGGGCTAAGGGCCCTTCGCATTCACGATAGCCTTGAACGACTTATGGAAATATCGGGGGCTTCGCACCCTCTTTTCCTCCTCGGTTGTGGGGCTATGAGAAGTCCGAGTGATTGGATTAAGTGAATAGTGCGAACGACGCCTAAGGGATCGTTTGTATAGTTGTAAACTAGTCATTTTCATTAATGTGTGTTTATAACAATTCACAATCCATAATTAATCCAATGTCACCGGGACTCAACGAATACACACGTCGCAACGAAATAACAAAATATAAAACATTTGATGCAAAGTATTAGGAAAACATCGGGTTTTCCTAGGGTTTTCAATTAATACACCTACGAGTTACATACCGAGTTTTACAAATTGTACTTTTACATCTATAGAAACAAACAAGCATACTTACGGATCTTCACCCTTTTTATACTATGCTCTTTTCAGAAAATATCGGATTTTCTGGTGATTTTCAAAACAATACAAAGCGCTATATTTCAAACATTACTTATGAACTCACCAACATTTCTTATGTTGACGTTTTTCAAAATACTTGTATTCTCAGGTAACAGGTAAATCGATAAAGGAATAATGTACTTAGTAACGTCTTGTTGTTGTTTTAATTAGTATCAAACAATTTACTTTTGGGCATGTAATATTATGGATCAATGTATTGAATGTAAACGCTACCAGTTGTAATATTTCAATGCTTGGTAATGTATGATGTTATGTTTCATGTATATTCATTGTGATGGTATTCAATTGAGTCACAATAGCCCTCGGATATTTCCGCCGTCTGGTTCGGGGGTGTGACAACTAAAATCTTATGAACTCACCAGCTTTACGCTGATACTCGTTTTCAAAATAACTTGTAGTCTCAGGTCGGCAATAGACAGGTACAAATGCAGTTTTTGAGAAGACGGAGAGCATACAATATTCGTCTTTATTTTTTATTATACTTTTGGTATCTAACAAACTGTACAGAACATGCTTGTATTACAATTACTATATTAATGCAATAGATGTTGTTGATTGTTTTTACTATTATGCATTGTTATGATACTGTACATTACGTCCTCCACCCCAGAACGTATTCCGCCGTTCTCAGTTTTGGGGTGTGATACAATAGATCAACTATTTGACATATTCAATGATCTTGTTTACAAGATAGCTAAATATAAGGTTTAAAGAAGTGGAATGAAATTAAACTACATGTTTATCGAAGGGTTGAGGAAGGAGTAGAAAAGTACAATTATACATCCTAAATCACATTAGAATTTAGATACCTTATCTGTTCTTTTTAATATGTTAAAAGCACATGGAGATGATGTGTTATAGCCCCGAACCAGACGACGGAAACATCTGGGGGCTTGAGCGTGACTCCACTGTTGTAGTGTCATTACAGAGTATATAATTGAAACATAACATCATGATCATCACACATGTAATATAACAACATTTGTTGTTTACATTGAGTATTGTATTGAATATTACATGTTATATTATTCAGAATACGATGAAACAAAATATAACAAAATATCCATTAGTTTGTTCCGCTCAACCTACTTCAACGGTTTCCTGAGAATACAAGTTAATTTAAAAAAGGTCAACATAAAGATGTTGGTGAGTTCATAAGCATGTTTGTGAAAATGATTTGTACAACTTTGAAAACCACCAGAAAATCCTATTTTCTAAAAACAGTTTAGTATGTTTGTATCAGATCTCGTATTAATACATGTGTGTTATTGTTTATTTGAATGTATAAAGATAATGCAGAAAATGTAAAGAGAATGCCCCCAGACAACCCTATGTTGTCTGTAATAGAGAATGATGCCGTACCAACCCTCGAGATTGAGTACCAGTACATGTATGTTCCTAAAAAATATAATGAAGAAAAAAAAGAATGGTGTTCTGTAAATTTATAACGTTAATTCCTCTAAGTGAGCCGTTACAACCATACTTGATAATGACAATTTCGCCTGTCTTGACGTTCGGAAGACGCCAACTTGTTTAAGGTACGGTTTGTCACCCTAGACTGGACTACCCTAACTATAGCGAACTCGTGCTCTCCCTCCAAGAGATTCTAGTTATAACTACATGTTATGATAGTACACTCAATAGGTGTCAACCGACAAGTCTCACTAGATCCTTAATCGAATTTACGTGAAGAAAAACATATAAAATTCATTTCAGGCCCAATCAACCATGTAAGTGAGCCATAGAGGCATCGCTAACATGTAAGTCATTTCAAGGCCCAATAGGAATGAGATTATATAATATGAGCCCGAAATATATGTAAAAGGACAACTAAGTCCCATTTCACATGTAAGGTATTTACAGGCCCATATAACACGCAAATAGAATCCAAGGTCTATCACACATGTTAATGGGTCAATGAGGCCCAATAAACATCTAAATAGTACTCAGGTCCTATCACACATATTAATGGGTCTTTAAGGCCCAATAAACATGAAAATGACCTAATTAGCCCGTTTGTTATTATATTGTTAATTTCAAATCAATTATTTAATAAAATGATATAAAAGACCCACTTTTTGTAAAAATGACACTCTTGTCCCAATAAGCCAAAATTTACAATTAAGGCTCAATATTAGTAAAAATAACACTTTAGTTAGTATTATGTTCAAAACTTGTATTTATGGCTACTTTTTGGTAAAAATAACATTTTTAACCCATTTTTGTCAAAAATTTCATTTTTGGCTAGATTTTTGTGAAAATAAATATTTTTCTGATTTTTGACTTTTCTGACCTGGTTGTTGGAAAATTTGTAGAAAAATCATCGTAAGTCAAAATTTGGATCCGTAAACTCTGGAAGTTTCGAAAGTTTGTCTACTTTGTTCCCAATTTTTCTCATAATTTTTAATGGCCTCAAACCTGTGTGAAACTACTCACCTTCACAGACTGGTCCGAGATTTTTTCAAATATGATAAGCTGTTTTGTAAAATTCGCCACAAATTGTAGAAAAATGGTATGAAAACGTAAGAGTAGTCATTTTAAAGGTATAAACCAGAAATGTTTTGCCTGTAAAATAGTTTTGAAAAATATTACCATTAAGGTGGTCAAAACAGTTCGAGATTGGACCAAAACTTTTCTATTAAAGGCTGATTTTTGAGTTTGAGTTATCCATGTTTGTACACACTACTTTTTTTTTTCTATTTTAAGTTCATAAATCCCATATGTACAAGTTTACATGTATTATATGTGATAACACATATTTTTCTCAAGGTTTTTATGAAGTTTCAAGTGATAAACTTCATATTCTTAACATATTTTTAGATTCTTGAAGTAAACAATAGATAATCACCAAATAATTCATGAAAACACACATAGTCATGCATATACACATAGATATACACAAAACAACTTGTATTCTCCCTCAAAACAAAGTAAAAATCGAAAATAGGGGGTATGAACTCACATTAAGGTTATGGATTTGGTTTTTGGCGATGATATGAGAAGATTTTCGGCCCTAGCAACACCATGAAGATGTTTTCAAACTTAGAGGGTTCAAAGATGATGATATTGATGAAGAATCCTCTTGAAAGCACCCACAAAGCTCAAAAGTATTAAAGTAAGATGAGGAAGTTTCTTGACAGTGTTTGGAAGTGTCTGAATTGAGAAATGGAGGTTGTATGGTGGGGGGGGGGGGTTGGTCAAGGTTAATAAGAGAAGACAGAGACAGTTTAGTGAGGTAATGTTGCATGGAAATCCACCATGCAACAATGATGTGTCCAATGCACAAATTTCCTTATTTTCCCTTTTTTTCATTATAAGCATCGTGGATAATGGGTAATGGGCCGAAAATTTGGGCTTAAGAGAGATAAGGATGAATTGATTTGGCCCATCATTAGTCTTGTTCGATTTTATCATGTTTAATAATATTTTTTGGCCCATTGGGCCCTTATTAAGGGTCTCAGCCTAATGAAGCCCAATGAAGGGGTTTACGGCCCATTAAAAATAAGAAGGATCATCCTAGGCCCACTTGGCCCAATATGCTCAAGTTTTACATGTGTGGGTCTACTTAGAGCACAATTAGGGTTTCCAGACCAAAGATAGTCAAGTTGAATGTTTATTGGTCCATTAGGCCCAATAAGAGAACCCTAGCTCATATTAGACTGGAACCGAGATCTTTAGGGTTCTCAACACCTTGTTGATTATAAGAAATATATTGAGTGAGTATAGAGTATGATATTCATTTATAGTAAAAGTTATTACACTAGATGAATGTTTACATGAGAATAGAATTTCCTAGCTAAAATGCTAATTGTGACATGATGTGAAGGAAATGTTTGAAGATAAATAAAAGAAAACAATTTCTTATAGTGGTGTAATAACATTGGTATCAAAAACAAAGGTTGTTATATAAGTAATCTCAGATGTAGAAAATTATGATGGTGAAGTAAAAGTAATGACAAATTTATATTTATTGCTTATTATGCAAACAATCCAACAAGAAAGTGTTCAAAGTGTGAAAAAAATTATTGCTAATGGTGATGCACATTCATATAAAAAGTTGACTAGAGACTCATGATATGATTGTAATTACGATAATGGTAAAAATCATTTTGCAAGGGATTGTATGTTGAAGAAGAAGAATGCGAAGCAAGAGAAAACTACATATAAGGCTTACTATGTCAACAAGATTGAGGAAATTAAAACAATAATAAAGAATTTATCATTGGTTGCAATAGGAAATGATTCTGATAACGAATCTAATAAAATATGGTTACGGGATCAGATGATGAAGAGTTGAGAAATCTTACTCAGGGAGCCATGTTTGCTTTTCCTGAAACTGATAAGGAGTTCAAAAATATATTTGAGAATGATTTTCAATATGGCAATTATAATGAGGACGATGATGAATAAGTAGATGTTGAAGGAGATGATGCAAGCAAATGATATAGTGGAAACTGTTTATGTCATCAGAATCAAGGCCAACTATCACTGACAAGGTGTCCTTCTTAATGCAATCTTTGAATATTCTTTTTTCTTTATTTCAACCTTTTTATATAGGATATCAAAAATAGTTGCTCATATGCTAATGATCTTCTTATAACTATCATTAGTGTTGCAGGGAATTCAAAAGGTGAGCTTTTTGAATATTGTCATACAAAAATGGTATGATAATATGCATATAGTCAGTTGCGTTTTCTTTGTCTGTGTGACAAAATGTTTAATAACCATAGGGTACATATGGTTACATTAGCGAGTTAGTGATCGTATCAATTAAAAAATAGTCACCAAAACTATAAAATATGGGACCATATGCATTTTAATCTCAACTAAATGTGTATATTGTGTTACCATTGTCCGTCCTTTGGCTATGTGAATGTATAAATTATGTGGCTAAAATTGCTAATATATGCGACCATATGCTTTTTTAATCCACGTAAATGTGTATTTTGCGTGACTATTATTCATCCAATGGCCACATGAATTTTACATTTGTATGGAATTTTGTAATATTTAATCACACAATGATTGTTTTTGTTGGGGATTTTGTCATATACAATTAAGCAAAAAGTGTCCAAAAGTGTAAATATGTGTGACTATATGCTTTTTAAAGTGAAGTTAATGTTTATTTTGTGTGACTATTATTCATCTAATTGCCACATTAATTTTATATTTATGAGGCATTTTGTAATATTTAGCCACGCATACAATTAAGCAAAAAGTGGCCAAATGTGTTAATAAGTGTTGCCATATTATGCGTGTGCATCTTTTAGTCATATTTAACAAATCAATAATTTTTGTGACTATATATATATATATATATATATATATATATATATATATATATATATATATATATATATATATATGTAACGCATTAAATGTGTTTCTAAAATTGGCATGTGTTTGACCTATAAGGATGAAAGATGCGATGACAATACGTGTGAAATGGAAAATTGTTGTTTCAATCGAAAGGATGTGCATTTTATCGAGTCGTGGGAAAAAGTTTGAATATTTAGGATTTAAAGGATAATCATTCAAAAAGTAATCAGTTAGTTATTAAAGAAAACATTTCGGAAAAAAATTTAATGAAAAATATTTTGAACTTCTCTTGAAACAGAAGATCTCAGAACTAGGAAGTTATGAGATAGATTTTCATAAGATGCGAGGAGAAAATAAGAACATTTGTACATGATATAGAGTTTGAGATTGCACAGACTCAGACTAAATATCAGAGGTAGCTTGTAAGCAGATCGTAAAGGGCATTTTATAAACAGATTTTGTGATTCCGACATGTGAAGATTCAGAGCTCAGACAGAGTTAAGAGGTGAATGCACATTACCATTTTGGACTTGAATTCCATGGTGAACTTCAAAATAAACTTTTAAGATAGATTTCACGGTGAGATCAAAGAAAAATACCGATGTAACTATATTGGTCATTTGAACTTCAAAAGATGACGTGAGATGTACAACTTAAACTAGATGAAGACGTTAGACAAAAAGACATGTAAAATGATCCTATTTATTCCGAGAGGAAATGATTCCGGGATGAAAAAGATTTTGAATTCAAAATTATTTATGATGTTTCCATCAGAGAGTACAAGCCTATTGGAAGAACTGAGGATCAAACAACATCATACCTAGTTTGTTCAGAAACCCACTGAATTTGGTTTCTCCTAATGCCTTAGTAAACACATCAACAATTTCATCGTTAGATGAAAAAAGTAAGTTCCATGATTCCTTTTAAAACATGATCTTTAATAAAATGGTACAGAATATCAATGTGCTTCGTCATGGAGTGTTGAATTGGATTTTGAGAAATCGCAATGGCAGTTTAAGAATTACAGTAGATTAAAATCTGTTGAAATTAATAACCATATTCTAGAAGATGTGATTTCATCCAAAGAACTTGAGAAGTGCAACTAGCAGCAACAATGTATTCTACTTCGGCTGTTGAAAGAGCAATGCAATTATGTTTCTTAGATAACCACCTAACCAATCTTCCACCAAAAAATTGATAGCCATCAGAGGTGATTTTTCTGTCCAAATGAAGACCACCATAGTTTGAATCTAAGTAAGATTGAAGGAGGAAACTCTCATTAGTTGGATACCAGATTCTGAGACTCTTTGTACATTTGAGGTATCAGAATATTTGTTTAACTGCCAAAAGATGGGACATCTTTGGATTAACCTGAAATCTGGCGCACAAACATGTAAAGAACACGATGTCCAAACAACTTGTTGTTAGGTAGAGTAGTTATGCAATCATTCCCATATACTTATTTTCATCAACAACAACACATGATGGGTATGAGAAGATTTTATGGCCGAAACCCATAGGAACCTTTGTAGAGGCACATGTGTCCACTGAATATTTCTTGAGAAGATCGGAAATGTATTTTTCTTGGTGAATAAAGATTCCTCTATTGGTTTGCTTTACTTAAAGACTGGGGAGGAAACTTTATTCACGATTCATGCTAGCATGAGATGTTTTCCATTTGGAATCGACTAACTATTAATCAGCAACAATGATGAATACGTGGATCCAGAAATGATATCGTCAACGTAGATTTCAACTAGCATGAGATGTTTTCCGTTTGATCTTTGAAATAGTGTAGGATCAATAATTCCTCTTTGAAAACCACAGCACTTGAGAAAATCGGTGAGAGTTTCTTACCAGGCGCGAGGAGCTTGCTTGAGGCCATAAACAACTTTTCGGAGTTTGTAGCAATAGTTCATATAAGAAGGATTGACAAAAATAAGAGGCTCTTGGAGATACACTCTAGTCTCTAGTTCACCATTAAGAGAATCACTTTTAACGTCCATTTGGTAAACTTTAAAGCCTTTATAAGCTGCATATGCAAGAAATATTTTGATGGATTCAAGGCGGGAAACATATGTTGGATAAGGTGTTTAAGTCCATAACTGTTTCTGGTAAATGCTTGACCTGACCTAGCATGGTCCATTTGGGTTGCATGGCACCATGCAATTGGATATAATAAAGAGAGAAATAACACATATGGTTTATTAATATAATATAAGTTCTAATATATTAATAATATTATTTAATTAGTTTTGATCAAGAATTAATTAAGTGATCAAAAGAATAACTAATTAAATATATGGGTAGATTTTGTAAATCTTCCATATCTTATATAGTGGCTAAAAGGCTCCATGGATTATCAAGTTGGGTTCCACCCATAGGATGCTCCATGGAGTTAACCCATGGATTGAGAAATGAAGAGTCATGTTACATTAGGGTTTTACCTAATGCAACACACTATATAAGGACGATGCCTCTCCCCAAAATCTGCTACACTAGTGATACAAAAGTGAAACAAGAGGGCTTGGCCGATTTTGAGTGTGTTAGAGTATTCTCTCAAGTTTATACTTTACATTTGGTGTTGTGTGAAGCATTTGAGGCATCACACATGAGGTGCTAGGCTCACAAGGTTTCAAGGAACACTATCGTCAACAAGGTATGTAGTTCTATCTTTTATACAAAGAAAAATTGTTCCCCATGTATGCTAGATAGGTTCATAACCTTGGAAATCAACTTTGCATGATAATTAGACAAACATAGATCCAAGGTTATTAGGGTTTCATGTACACTTAGGAAGTGTTAGAATGCTCAAAACCCATCAGTGGTATTAGAGCCTAGGCTTGCTTGTTTGATTTTTGTGCAAACTGCTTGAGAAAATTGAGTTTTATGTTTTCTGCCCGTATGAACTCGCCGAGTCCATGGGGGGACTCGACGAGTCCATGACCAAATACAAGCTACTCGTCGAGTCAGTTCATGCACTCAACGAGTAGAGGCTGTAGTTTTCAAAATTTCGATCTTTGTTGCTGGAAATGGACTAGGAACATTACCCTAAACTGTTTTGGTGTTTTAAAACTTATTTTAGTTGGTGTAATGTTCATGCTAATCCATTTACAATGACAAGTTATCAAAATTACAAAGTTTTTAGTGTAATTTTTGATTCATGAAAGTGTTCATATTCATGTTCTTGATCTTATGATGTTTAGATGATCGTAGGAATTATTTGTAACCTATGTGGTAGATTAATTCATGATCTTTATGTGTTTTAATGAAGTCCATAACTTGTCCTCAAGTTATGGAAAACCAAAAGTCTTTTTGTTTAAAAACCATTAAAAGAACACATGGGTTATAAAAATGAAGAGTCTTCATTTTTAATACTCTAATTAACTCATAAGTTACAAGAAATGAAAAGTTTTGAAAGTTTACAAAACTTGCCCTCAAGTTTTGGAACAAGTAAAGTCTTGATTAAAACTTTAGTTCCAACCCTTAGAATTTTAAAAGTTAAAATTCAACCCTTATACTTATAATATTATAAGTTAATAATAATATATATATATGTACAAGATCAATAGTCGTCTTACCGCTAGTACTCCTCATTCACGAAGTCGGTCTATAAGGTGGGTATAAGGTTGTTGCCTATAAAATGGCAACTTAATGGGTGTCCACTCTCACCCACCACTTGCTTGACTGGTGGAGGGTCGTTAGCCGAACGGGTAAGACAAGGACTTATAAATTCATATTAAAAGTATGATGAATATTATAAAGTAACTAAACGTTTTATTAAATTCTCAATCTTAGTTACTTTAGGAAAAATGTGAATAAGGTGCTAATCCATAAAATTACACTTTACAATTTGTCTAAGTCGTTAGTGGAGCGTGTGTGGTTAACCGACACACTAACTTAGACTTAACAAGGTAGGTAAAGGGTGACTTAATATTTATCATAGTATCGATGGAGCGTGTGTGGTTACCTAGCACATCGATTGAGGGGTAAACATTAAGGGTACCAAGTGATTTGCATGGTTACTTCACACCTCGTTTTGTGATCCTCGGCATCCCAGTCACAAAACTTGGAGGGCACACTCGAGATTGAAACATGCTTTTGAAAAGTTCATTGAATCTCAAAAGAATCTAGGAGTTTCTAAAAACCAAATTAAATATTTTTAATATTTCGTTTTTGGTGGAAATTGGTGAATCGTCATTCACCTACCTTCCAAATATGTTATTACTTAGATTACGACATACCTCTTATAAGTACAATATATTGTGATTGGGTCCTAGCCTTCATACTACATTTGGGTGTTTTATTAAGGACTATCTCTATATCTAAGCTAATCCTTTCTTTCTTCTCTTTTAGATGTCTGCAAACAACTCTGCTTCTGGCTTTAATACTAGTGGCTCCTTTTCTCTTATGAACTTGTGTGGGAAAGTCACTTTTGATGGATCCAACTTTAATGAATGGATCAGAAACATTAGAATGATTACTCGCTACGAGGACAAGGAATATGTCCTCGATAAGGAGCTTAAGGAGATTGATGAGACAGTTGCTACTCCTCAAGAGATCGCTGAGTTTAGGGCACATGAAAGGGATGCCACCAAGGTGGCATGCATCATGATGGCTACTATGACCGCGGATCTCCAAAAATCCTATGATGATTTCTATCCCTATGAGATGCACCAAGACTTGATGGAAAGATACCATCAAAGTGCTCGTCAAGAGAGGTATGAAATCATCTCCTCCATGATAACAACTCGCATGAAGGATGGTGAACCCATCACGGGCCACATGCAGAAAATGCAAAGATTCGTGGACCGTTTGCTGAAGCTTAATGTGAACTTCCCCAAGGAGCTTGCAATAGATATTATTTTGCACTCCTTACCTTCATGTTATGATCAATTCTGCATGACATACCACATGAACAAGGAAGAGGTCACACTCAGCAAACTTCAAGGACTCTTAAAGACTACGCAAAGTGGTCTTAAGGGTAAGGCGGTTGTTACTACTCCTACTCCTACCAGCTCCGCCCCTATCTTGGCAATCGGGAAAGGACGAGGGAAGAAGAGAAAGAGTTCTTCTAAGGGTACCAAGGTTAGGACCCTTGATGGCTCTTCTTCAAGTGGAACCAAGAAAGGTCTCATCACTCCTTCTTCTGACCCAAAAGAGGCTGAATGCTTCTATTGTCATGAAAAGGCACATTGGAAGCGGAACTGCCCAAATTACCAGCAAGATGTGATGGATGGGAAAGTTAAACCCAATCATGCAGGTACTTACACTATCTTATCTAATAACTCACCCCATTCTAACTCATGGGTCCTTGATACCGGTTGTGGTATTCATATCTGTTGTGACTTGCAGGGACTAAGAAGAAGTGAGAATGTGGAGCAAGGAAGAATAAACTTAATCATGGGGAATAGGAAAGTTACACCTGTCACAAAGATTGGAGTTTATAGTTTATCGCTAAGTAGTAGGTTTAATTTAGATTTGAAAAAATGTTGTTATTCGCCAGAAATGGCAAGAAATATTATTTCCTTTCATGCATTCTATAAACAAGGTTTCACCTTTTCATTTGATAATGAAGTTGGTTCGATTAATGCTTTCTTTAATAATGTTCTTTATTTTAAAGCAGTACCTTGTGATGTCGTGTATGAAACAGTATCTGTAGTTGATAACTTAGGAAATAATGTATTGTGTATTGATTCTGTTAATAATAACTTGGATAAAGCATCATTATGGCATTGTCGTCTTGGACATATAAGCAAGAAACGCATAGGCCAACTCCAAAAGGATGGAGTCTTGGAGTCATTTGACCTAAAGTCAGATGATAGTTGCGAATCATGCTTACTTGGAAAAATGACAAAGTCACCCTTCACAGGCTCTTATGAGAGGGGTGAAGGTTTGTTGGACCTTCTACACACGGATGTGTGTGGACCATTCAAACATGCCACAAGGGATGCTAATCGTTATTATTTGACTTTTACTGATGATTACAGTAGATATGGATATGTCTACTTAATCAAGCATAAGTCAGAGACTTTCGAAAGGTTTAAGGAATTTAAACAGGAAGTCGAGAATCAATTGGGCAGGAACATTAAGATGCTTCGATCCGATCGAGGTGGTGAGTATCTTAGTTCATAGTTCCTCGACTATCTTAGGGAATGTGGGATTGTCTCACAATTGACACCTCCCAGGACACCACAGTTGAATGGTGTAGCTGAGATGTGTAATCGAACCTTATGGATATGCTTCGTTCCATGATGAGTCAAGCTTTGCTACCAATATCATTTTGGGGGTATGCCTTAGAGACTGCCGCCCATATCCTTAATCTAGTCCCTACAAAGAAAGTTGCCAAAACTCCTCACGAGATGTGGACTGGTAAAGTACCCAAACTAGACCACATCAAGATTTAGGGTTGTGAAGCTTTCGTGAGGCGTGAGACTCATGATAAGCTTGAACCCCAAAGCGAGAGGTGTATTTTCATCGACTACCCACAAAGATCCTTTGGCTACCTCTTCTACAGACCTAGTGATAATGTGGTCTTTGTATCAAGAAGAGGAGTCTTTCGAGATAGAGATTTTATAAGCCAAGGAGACAGTGGGAGGCAAATTGATATTGAAGAAATTCAAGAGTCAAGTGGTGAAGGAACTTCAAACCCTAGCCCTCAACTTGAGGAGGAAACTCCTGTTGAGCCTATTGACGAGTCTGTACCTCTGAGGCGTTCCACGAGAGTTAGGAATGCACCTGAGCATTACTATGGTTTTCATATTACTGTAGAAGGTGAGACACTTATTAGTGATGAGACACTAGTAGGTCTGGATGAACCTAACAGTTATGCGGAAGCCATGGCAGGCCCCGAGTCTGCAAAATGGAAAGAGGCTATGGATAGCGAGATACAATCCATGTATGAAAATCAACTTTGAAACTTGGTTGAGAATGTACCAGGTCGTAAGACTATAGGGTGCAAATGGATCTTCAAGAATAAGACCGACATGGATAGTAATGTACACACTTATAAGGCTCGACTGGTTGCAAATTGTTTCTCTCAAACTCCTGGAGTGGATTATGATGAGACCTTTTCTCCAGTAGCCAAGATTAAGTCTATTATGGTTATGTTAGCCATAGCTGCATTTCATGACTATGAAATTTGGCAAATTGATTTTAAAACCACTTTCCTTAATGGAAAGTTGACTGAAGATGTTTACATGAGTCAGCCAGAAGGTTTTGTCAGCAATGAGTAGCCTAATAGAGTGTGTAAGCTTGAGAAATCCATTTATGGATTAAAGCAAGCACCTCGCAGATGGAATCTTTGCTTTGATGAAAAGGTCAAGGAATTTGGCTTTTCTAGGAGTGAAGATGAATCTTGTGTGTATGTCAAGGCTAGTGGGAGTATAGTTAGCTTTTTGGTATTGTATGTGGATGACATACTACTTATAGGAAATGACATCCCAACTCTGCAGGAAGTTAAGTCCTGGTTTGGGAAGTGTTTCTCTATGAAGGACCTAGGAGAAGCTGTCTATATTCTAGGGATAAGGATTATGAGAGACCGGAGTAAATGACTAATTAGACTTAGTCAAAGTACCTACTTGGACAAGGTGCTGAAGAGATTCAGCATGGAGAACTCCAAGAAAGGAGAATTACCTATCCATAGTAACGCCAGACTGAGTAAGACAGAAAGCCCTAGTACTGTGGCTGAGATAGCAGAAATGAGTCGAGTGCCTTATGCTTCGGCAGTAGGCTCGATCATGTATGCTATGACTTGTACTCGACCTGATGTAGCCTTTGCTTTGAGCATGGTTAGCAGGTATCAGAGGAACCCTGGCAAGGCTCACCAGACTGTGGTAAAGAATATCCTCAAGTACCTACGGAGGACTAAGGACTGGGTCCTTACCCTCGGTGGGAGTGATGACTTGAGAGTTGTAGGGTATTGTGATGCTAGTTTCCAGACTGATAGGGATAATTTCTGCTCTCAGTCGGGCTGGGTCTTTATCCTAAATGGAGGAGCAATCACTTGGAAGAGTTCCAAGCAGGAGACAGTAGCTGATTCTACTTGTGAATCAGAGTATATAGCAGCAAGCGAGGCATTAAAGGAGGCTATATGGCTGAAGAACGTGATTGGAGACCTTGGAGTGGTACCAGCTATAAAGGAGCCTATGGAAATTTTATGTGATAGTGAAAGTGTTGTTGCCTTAGCCAAGGAACCAAGGGATCACGGGAGATCCAGACACATCGACAAAAAATATCACTTTATCAGACATCGCAGAGAAAAGGAATCCTTGTGGCAAAGAGGGTATCATCGGATGAGAACCCAGCAGATCCCCTCACGAAGGGACTGAATAGGGTTAAGCATCTCCAGCATGTTCGGAGCATAGGGCTGAAGGATGATATAAGTTTTAGTAGTTAGATAAATTATGAAATTTGTAAAGTGTAATTGACATGAGATGATGAATAAAAGTTGTATTTATTTATGAGTAAAGTGTTACTATCTTTTGTCAATCGTTTACTATAATTTCTTTTGCATGTTTTGACTTCCAGAATAGTATGTTGTGGTTTCACATATTATTCAAACCTCCACAGTCAGTCATATGTCGGAAGTAGGTATGAATCAAGAATGTCATGATTGGTTGTAGAGGTCTAAGGTGTTGGACATGGCTACAACAATCATGAGTGCTCATAAGTTCTGAGCATTGGACACAACCCACGCTCAATGGAATCCCTTCATGGAATTTTATCTCGAGTGATCGTGAGACGGTAATATCATATAAGCCTTCAAACCTAGAGATATGATTTGTTACTTACGAGTAGGTTATACATTGATTGTACAAAAACGCATTGGTAACTCGATGTTATAAAACGTGCTTTTGTGTATAATTCAATGAGTGGTAGAACAAACATATGAGTCGAAGTTTATCTGTTCCTTCTTGGATTAGAAGCTGATATTTGGGCCCCTCGATGATTTTATTTTGACCTATGTACCGGGCCCGGTCAGAACTAAGTTGATGTGTTCAATTAAGTTCTTTGTCAAACAAATCGGAAATCGGGAAACAAACTGCTAGACAATAAGTAAGACATTGTTCCATGTAATTGTCTGGCTGATATCTAGAACAGAGGATTATATGATCACTTATCTTAAATGGCGTATCAACATCTTCTCAGTTCCGAGAGGCCTTGAAAGAGCTATGATTGCTGATCGGTTCTTGAAGTATTGCAGTTATAGTTATTAGACTTATCCAAGTGGGAGACTGTTGGATAAGGTGTCTAAGTCCATAACTATTTCTAGTAAATACTTGACCCGACTTGGCATGGTCCATTTGGGTTGCATGGCACCATGCAATTGGATAAACTAAATGAGAGAAATAACACATATGGTTTATTAATATATTATAAGTTCTAATATATTAATAATATTATTTAATTAGTTTTGATCAAGAATTAATTTAGAATTAATTAAGTGATCAAAAGAATAACTAATTAAATATATGGGTAGATTCTGTAAATTTTCCATATCTTATATAGTGGCTAAAAGGCTCCATGGATTATCAAGTTGGGTTCCACCCATAGGATGCTCCATGGATGCTCCATGGAGTTAACCCATGGATTGAGAAATGAAGATTCATGTTACATTAGGGTTTTACCTAATGCAACACACTATATAAGGACGATGCCTCTCCCCAAAATCTGCTACACTAGTGATACAAAAGCGAAACAAGAGGGCTTGGCCGATTTTAAGTGTGTTAGAGTATTCTCTCAAGTTTATACTTTACATTTGGTGTTGTGTGAAGCATTTGAGGCATCACACTTGAGGTGCTAGGCTCACAAGGTTTCAAGGAACACTATCATCAACAAGGTATGTAGTTCTATCTTTTATACAAAGAAAAATTGTTCCCCATGTATGCTAGATAGGTTCATAACCTTGGAAATCAACTTTAGATGATAATTTAACAAACATAGATCCAAGGTTATTAGGGTTGCATGTACACTTAGGAAGTGTTAGAATGCTCAAAACCCATCAACATAAGCAAAGGTCTCGTCATAATTAAGTCCTTCAATCTGAGTGAATCCTTTAGCCACCAATTTGGCTTTGTTTCGAATGATGACTCCAAAGTCGTCTAGCATGTTTCAGAAAACTCATCTCGTACCAATAACATGGTGATCCTGAGGAGGAGGAGGGATGAGAATCCACACATCATTTATGTTGAATTCTACTAACTCTTCTTGCATGGTTGTAATCCAGTCAACATATTCTAATGCTTCCTTGATGGATTTTGGTTCATACATTGAGATAATGATGAGAAACGATATTCATTTTAGATGTTAGTAGCAGAGCGAGTTTGAACACCGACATTGAGATTTCCTATAACATGGTTTGGAGGATGATCCTTTGTCTAAATATGCAGTCTCGGAAGCTCTTGCGCAGGGGATGATCCAATATCAATAACGGGGTTATGTTGCTCCCGCTGAAAAGTTTGAATTTTAGGATGATGCTCCACCTGAACTTCTGAACTGAAGATATCTACGTCGTTTTCGTTCGAAAAGTCAAAGAAGTTGGCATCACCGTTGTTGTTTGAAGTAGGATCAAATTCGACGAATTGATATGATGCATCTTGGAATCCTTCAACATTTGATTCAAGAGAGGGAAAAATATTCTCCCCCTCAACTTAAGAAGGTTGAATTGGATCGGAATAAATGGAGGAATAGTAGAAGTCAGACCAGAAACATTTTGGGAAATTTGAGCTACAGTTGAAGAGGACGGTCTTGAATGAGATTACAAATCAAGAGTTATTTGTGATGCTCCGAACAGGGTTTCAAAGTCAACTTCATGAATAATGTAGGAATTCGGACATCCTGGAGATCAAGCATCAGACTCCATGATGCGGATTGTGACATGGGTTGTGCCAGAATTCCGAACATAGTTGTCACCGAAGGTGACATCAAAACTTTCTTCAAGAATACAAGTCTGACAATTCAGAACTCGGTAAGCTTTTGATTTTGTTAAGTATCTTTGGAAGATTGCTTCATCGACTTTGGGTTTAAACTTCATGAGTTGATCACAATTTTTTTTATAAAGCACTAGCAGCCAAAGATATGTAGGAATGAGATACTAGGCTTACAACCATTCTTGGCTTCTTAAAGTGTCATGTTGAGGCGTTGATTGATGATGCTTCGATTTTGAGTGAAGCAAGCAGTGGACATGACTTCAGCCCAAAGATAGAATGGAAGATTTGCAAAATTAAGCATTGATTAAACAACTTCAATGTGAGTTCTCTTTCTTCATTCAACCATACCGTTTTGTTGAGGAGTGTAGGGAGCAGAGAAGTTATGGTCAATGCCTTTGTCAGAGAGGAATTTCTCAATGGTGATATTGGTGAATTCGAGCCATTATCACTTCGGATTCGTCTTACAGGTAGTTTGACGAGAACTTCAATTCTTTTGATAAATTTGATAAGTTCCGAGAATGTCTCGAATTTCAACCTGTGGAAGAAGACCCAAGTAAACCTTGTACACGCCCTGCCCGTCGCACACATTTGACTACAGATTCATTGAAGATTAGGAAATTGTAGTGACCCAGATTATGATGACTTGTGCGGAATAGTAAAGATCAAATGGATCAATCAAACATGAAGAACATCAAGAGTAAATAAAATTTGTATAAGCTCTTATTACATCTAGGAAACTATTACAAAATGTGTTTTGTAATAATTGTCTCACTAGTCTTATCACTCGAAAATTGGTCTTATATAAAATGAGAACCACTCACTTCCTATTTACAAGAGGTTAAGCCTCATCCAGCAAGAACTTTGCACCCTAACATTCTCCCTCTCAAAGTTAGGATTGAATGTGTCAGTTTCAATGTCCAAACGAGCTTGCGCACGATCAAGACCAACTCCCCCTCGAAGTAACATCAGCCTTCAAATCCACATTGAAAAGGAATACTCGAGAATCTTCAAATACCCATTTCTACATTCTCCACCTTTTTATAATCAACAAATGATTATAAAATCCACAACGAATGAGAAGCACTCGAGGAATAAACTTGACGAAACTCCCTCTTGATGTGTCACAAAAATGTAACTGCAAAAATATTGCACCGAAAACAATCACAAAAAGCCGAGAAATTTTTCCAAATTTTGTGAAAATATCGACTTTTCGGTGAGTTGCAAGAACTTCGTAAAGTAGGTAAAAACTGTTAATTTTGCAAATTCTCCAAGGACCCGCTGCGACAAATCAACTTCAAATGCGAAACTTTACCCGAACTGCAAAAAATTAGGCATAAAGTGACAATTCGCATTAACGGTAGGGACCATATTCAAAATATTTTCCCACATCACATAATTTTACCCCAAGTTGAAATTAGGCAAAAATTGTTAAAATTTTGAAACTACGGGGACTCGAAATGAAAAATCTTCATTATTTAACTTTTGTCTAATAATCATATCATAATAGGAAATACCCTTTTCAACTTCCAATGAAGAATAACGTGGGAGCAAACCAATACACACCATGTTTTGTATAGTAAAACCCATATACATCTCGGTTTGAAGAGTAAAAGATATTATCATCTTAAAATTACTCATGACTAGATCCATGAAGTTGTTTGGTGTTGTTCAAAATTGTTTTCCTAAAAATGCTATAAAAAGACAATGGAAGCCTTAAAATGTGAATAAACTTCAAATCATTTTAACCCACTAAGGATCATTTTGAAAAGCATGGAAAGATTAAATCAACCATCAAATGGAAATTTATTACAACCTCTAAAGACTTTGATTTTGATGGGAGATCAAAAGTTGATGAAGTGTGGCAAAAACTCCAAAGTAGAAGCTCTCTACCGGTATCGACAAAGCAATAGTAAACCACTAAAAGTTGCTTGTATTCACTTGTATATAAGCTGTTATTTTTCCTTAAATCCATATACCAAATAACTCTTAAAGAGAAGTAACTAAAGAAAAGTCAAACTCTACACTAGACAATACAAGAGAGGAGATGTGAGAAACACCTACTACTATCGGTTTTGGAATAGAAAAGAATAAGAGAATAATAAAAAAAACTAGCATATATAAATATACTAAGTAAAAAAGACTTATGACCTAAATTAGTGTTAACCCATCAAGACAATCCAAGCATGCTTTCAATATTACATTTAAAACAAACTAACAACCTTTAAACATGTCATAATAAACCATGATTCAAAATTTCACTACCCTAAGTATAAACGTAAAGATAAAACTTTACACATTGGAATTTCATATCTCGAGGCAATTCTATACATAAAATTTAATCATGACAAAATAATCTTGTAGATAACAATGCAACATAACAATATAATCATCCAAATAAGACTTAAACATAACAATATAATCCTATATATAAGAATTCAACCTACAAGGTGACTTAATATCCTAAGACATAATCTTAGACATATGGGGAATCAATACCACTAGTTAATCCGTAACTAAATAACAGATATTCATAGTAACACAAAATTATCTTGGAAACAATGAGGAATAATTATCTCTTCTCAATATATATTTCTACTAAGCCCTATAAACTATTGTATTTCATAGCACCAATACACTTAGCATGGAAGAGGAAACAACCTACATTTCCTAGGTGTATATGCACCCTAAGATGTAGGTTTTACATCTTATAGTAACCTTCTTTTGTAATCAACTAAAGAAAAGATAGACACTTACCTCTTGATCTTTAAACCATGTGAATGAAATCTCTTGGAAAGGATGATGGACCCAAAAGAGATCCCCTCTAATGTACTTAGACTAACGACTCCAAGAAGCAAATCAAGGAAAACCCTAAAAGCCATGAGTCAAAATTTTAATATCCTAAGAGAGGAGATATAAATTTTAATCCCATAGAGATATATGAGAGGGGTGAAGGAATTTTTTAGGGAATAGACGACCAGGGTTTGATCCTTAGCATCCTATTTATAGGAAACCGATTAATTCTTTACCAATTCAAATTCTTAAAGGGTAATCCTTACTTTATTTAAAACCTCGCTTATTATCGAGATAAGCAGAAATCGTCCACCTCTTTTTTCTAGAATATTCTAATTAATCCCAAGGATTTAATTAATATTCAACCTCTTTAAGTAATTAAAATTATATATCTAATTACCGAAATTAATTCCAATTAAATACTTAATAAATTAACAACCTATTTTGCTCTATTTCCTTATTGCTAATTATGTCATGATGCCAACCCAAAGGAATGTGTTATTATTTAGAAATATCAATTCTAGCTCTACATAAGTGATCATATATTTTTGTGTTCTAGATATTTCCTGTTAAAAGATTTATGACGATCACATCCAACTTCTAAATTTAACAAATCGATTTAGTCTGGACCTGGCCAGGCACGTTAGATGTTAGCACGAAATCATCGAGGGGCCGATAGATATTACTTCACATGTAAAGAAAGATGGAACAAACAAACTTTAAATACTTAGTTTTTGTCTATTAATCATATCATAATAGGAAATACCATTTACAACTTCCAATTAAGAATAATGTTGGAGCAAACCAGTACACGATATATTTTGTAAAGTAAAACCCCATATGCATCCCAGTTTGAAGAATAAAAGATAATATCATCTTACAATTACTCATGACTAGATCCGTGAAGTTGTTAGGTGTTATTCAAAATTGTTTTCCTAAAAATGCTAACAATGACAACGAAAGCTTTAAAATGTGAATAAACTTTAATCCATTTTTACCCATTAAGGATCATGTTGAAAAAAATGGAAAGCTTAAATCAACCATAAAATAGAAATGTATTACAACCTCTGAAGATTTTGATTATGATGGGAGATAAAAAGTTGATGAAGTATGGCAAAAACTCCAAAGTATAAGCTCTCTAGAGGTATCAACAAAGCAATAGTAAACCACTAAAATTTTCTAGTCTTCACTTTTATATAAGTTTTTCTTTTTCCATAAATCCAAAAACCAAATAACTTTTAAAGCGAAGTTACTAAAGAAAACTCAAACTCTACACTAGACAATACAAGAGATGGGATCTGAGAAACACCTACTTCCCCCGGCTTATGAATAGAAAAGAATAAGAGTATCATAAAAAAAAACTCGTATATATAAATGTACTAAGTAAAATAGACCGGTGAGCTACATGAGAGTTAACCCATCAAGATAATCCAAGCATGCTTTCAATATTATAGTTAAAACAAACAATCAACCTTTAAAGATGTCATAATAAACCAAGATGGGGAATTCCACAACCCAACGTATAACCTTACAGATAAACTTTACGCATTGGAATTTCATATCCCAAGGAAAATCTATAGCTACAATTTCACCATGACGACATAATCTTGTAGATAACAATGCAACTTAATAATATAATTGTCACAACTAGGAATTCTAATGCTTTTGTAAACATTAACAATGATAACATTTGTGACTAAAACTTGAAAGTATGCATGACGTTTATTCAATAACACAAAAGTTCCATCAATCACCCTATGCAAACACTTCAAATAGTCAACAAAAGATTGGAAACCCTAAAAATCCCGGTTTAAGTCCATTATGGACTAGGATTTCCTTATTGGGCCTAATGCACCAATAAGTTTCCAATTTGACTAGTTTAGGCTTAGAACCCTTAATTGGGCTTTAATTCAACCCTCCTTCATGAAATTTGACATTTAGGGCCATATTGGACCTAAAATGGAAATAAACTACTCCAATAAGCCTTATTGGGCTATAACTAGCCTAATTCACCTTGTTGGGCCATAACTAATCTAATTAGCGCTAATGGGTGACAAACCTAATCTTTTATGCTAATTGGGCTGTGAACCACCCTAATGGCCCAATGGGCTAAAAACTTCTTTTATGAACCTGATGATTTCAAGTAAGGATCAAGAATTGGGGCCAATAGAATCCTTTTACCTTCTTAATGCAATTCTCGGCCCATTTAAAAAAAAGATTAGAAGAAGAATTAAGATAAAATGGATTAAGGAGGAAAATTATGAGCATGCCACCACCTTATTGCATTGTGGACATCCATGCAATGTGACCTCACCCTCTCTCCCCTCTTCTTCTTCTTTTACTCTCGACCGAGAGCATCAACATACACACATACACACACACACACACACACTTAATTCACTTCCAAATACATCGAAATCCGCTCAAGAACACCTTCATTCCTGCATCAAAATTTCGAGATTTGCAAGAATTCCAAGAAGGTTCTTCACTCATATCATAAATCCTTGATAAGTTTTTACTTAGATCCATGGATTAACTTCTATATCTTAGCAAAAATCTTCTCGTAATTCATTCAAAATCATGGTCATGCTTCTTAGAACCCATCTATGCCCAAAGATTTCTCAGAAAGCTTGCTAGGGCCGAGAATCACCTCAAACCCTCCATTTCTTTTTCAAAACCGGGAGCAACAAAGCAAGGTGAGTTCATACCCCTTGTTTTCGGTTTTTGCTTTTTTTAGGGGATAATACAAGTACTATGTGTTGATTTATGTGTGTATGCTTATTATATGTGATTTTCTTTGGTTTATGTTGTGAAAATATGATATTATTTGCTAAATCTTGAAATCTATGGCTAAGATACATGAAAAAATAACATAATAAACAACTTACTTCAAAGATCTAAGAGTCATTAGGCTCAATAAGTGAAAACAAAATCAAAATCCTTATAAGTGCCATTTTTTCAAAAATAACATATATTTGGGTAAAACATGACATTTTCGGTTCAATAAGGTTTAAATGTTATTATTGACATAAAAATATGACTTTTATGAAAAGAACACTTTTCTAGGGGTGAAAAACATAAAATTTAGGTTATTGGGCTTTAAATTGGGCCTCACGAGTTTTTGGAACCAAAGTTGCAAAAAAAAAGTTTTAAGGGACTGAAATGGAAAACTTAACAAACTAAGAGTCTAAAACGTGAATAAACTATTTCTTGGGGCTAAAAATGACTTTGGCGCAAAAATTGGACTAGGAATGCAAAGTTTTTGATTTTGGGGTCAAAATTGTAAAATTTACGGAGTTTGAGCCAAAATTGTCAACTTTTTACACCCAAGGGCTGGAAATTATAAATACAATAGTTTTGGGCTGAAATTATTATTTAAATAAAGTTTGGGTCGAAAATATCAAGAAAAATGGTTTACGGACCAAAAATGTCAATTTTCATAAGGAGGGACTAAAAGTGTTGTTTTTATTGAAAAAGTGGCGGAAATGGTCAAACTAAATGTTTTTGGGCCGAATAGACAAATATAAACTTTTTGGTCAAAAAAACAAATATCAAGTTATATATATATATATATATATATATATATATATATATATATATATATATATATATATATATATATATATATATATATATTTATATGTATATATATATATATATATATATATATATATATATATATATATATATATATATATAACCAAAGTTACATTATAAATCAAACGGCAAAACATTTTAACACTTCGAATAAACTTATAACTGACAACAAGTACCTACATTACAAACTTAAGATCAATAATTTATAATTGATTCAATGGTTTGGCTCAAATATCTTCTATACGTGCTATTGGTCCTTTGTGGCCCAATAAGTTCACACTTTTTTATTGGGCTTGCGGTGACCCAATTACATAACCAATGGGCCTTTATTTGTTTTAACATGCTATTGGGCCTTAATGGTCCATTCTCATTGCTAATAAGACCCTAAACATCCATAATGTGCTTAATGGGCTATAATGTGCCTGTAGCATACACGACAACCTGTAATAACATTCAAAGTTAGTGGGCCTCGGTTGCCCTTTTCTCTCCGTCTGTTAGGCTTAACTGTTATTCAAGTAAACATAAATCGGGTTTTTAAACAAAGTTATTTAATTTAAGTGGGATTTAGTGAGAAATAATGGGTGACACCAATAAGTGTCGGTAATAGTTTGTAGTTATAACCAGAGTCTCCTGGTGGGAGATAAGACTTTGTGTATAGATCTATATAGGGGTGACTCCCCCACAGTTGAGCTGTTCACTACAGTTAGACTCGGCCTATCTAGGGTGACAAAATCTTGATCAAAACCGACATCCGATAAAATGCCAAGACAGGAGAATTAGTCATTATTATCCATGGTTACAACGACTTACATAGAGATCCATTACCAGCTAAGTAATCATGGGAAATCTTAGTCATTTGTTGAGATGATACAATAATAAAAAACTATCATATTATTTATATCGGAAAACATCGGGTTTTCTAGGAGAACAACATTTTCACTCCTACAAACAATAACTATAATACAAGAATAAATTTTGAACAACAATCACTTTTACATGTCTCGAAATCACATACATATGCACTTATGGGATCATCACATCTTTTTCGCAAAGAGTTTTTATATAGAAAATATCGGATTTTCTGGGTTTTACAAACAATACAAACTAGTTTTATATCAAACGTGCTTACGAACTCACCAACGTTATATATGTTGACGTTTTCAAAATAACTTGTATTCTCAGGAAATCGTTAGACTGAAGAACCTCTAAGTGTCTCAGGAAAATGTTTTTTGTGTAATGTTAAACATCAGACAATTTATGTTGTGAAATATGTCATGTAAACATTGTACCAGATGTGAACAAGGTCAGTTGTAATGTATTAATACATGGTGATGTTTATGTTATGTTTCATGTATATTCATTGTGATGATATTTCAATTTAAGTCACACAAACCCCCAGACGTTTCCGCCGTCTGGTTCAGGGGGTGTGAGAATAGTCATCTAAATAAGACTACAACATAACAATATAACCCTATAGATAAGAATGCAACTTACAAGGTGAGTTAATATCCTAAAACATTGTGCCAACCCGAAATTTATTCCATCATTTTTAACCCCTCCTTCCGTTAATAAGCCTCGCTTTATTAAACTATCTGTTAACCTTTTGGAGTGGTTAATTAATTTGGGACTTTTAAATGACTTAGTAAGGGTTGAAACAAATTAGAAACACCACAATATTCCCTTGAAAAGTTTTAGTTGCTACCAAGTCAAAATACGACAATTTAATCAGGTGTGACCAAAAGCCCCGTTTAACGTCAGTATCGGGTAGATTTCCACCAAGCCCAAAACTCTAACCATGTATAAGGGTGATTGGACTCCATTTGGAGCTTTTCCACCCTCTCTCTACACTCTCTCTCTAAAACTTGTTTTCGAGCCAAAAATGCCCATTCCGAGCCCCAAACTAGTAAGTAATCTATCCTAACTTGTTGTGTAGCTTAGTTAACATACAAATTCGTGTTTAAGACATCAAATAGGGGCCAAGTATTGTGTTTACGGCCCAAGAACACTCTTGGACCGTGAACACCCTTAAGTGGGGTTTTTAAGCCCCAAACCCCCTCTAAACTACCCCTAGGGCTTAGATATGACTTGTAGACTTACACCTTCGAGCTTAGAACACCAAAACCTTATGATATGGAGAGTAAATATGAGTTTACGGCCCAAGAACACTCTTGGACCATAAACCCCTCTTCATAGGTCGTGAACACCTTATAAGGTGTTAGAAATGCCCTCAAACACCTCCTATGGCCTTGGAAAATGTCTAGAAGCAACCCCGATTGTAGTAAAGACATTAAACATCAATTAAACCAAGGAAATAGGATTTTATGGCCGTAAACCCCCTAGAATTGGTCCATGGGTCGTAAACTCCCAAAAGGTGGCCAAATGATGCCCTAACATCCCCATTTGACTTGGATAAATGCATAGAACTTTATTTCCTACCATTTAAGACCTTAAAACACAAAAAGAATATTCATATAGGAGATTACGGCCGTAAACTCCTTGTTTAGGGTCGTAAACTCCTCAAATGGTCCTTTTGGAGCTTTAAACCCCTTTATATGCCATATATTTGGACCTAGCCTAATTCTATGAGTGAGATAAGACTATTTAGCATCCTAGAACACCCTCACCATGAGTTTACGGCCGTAAATTCATGGGGAGTTGGTCTTAGGGCCATGAACTCTATAAAGAGTTTACTGTTGAAGAGTAAACTGCCTAACTAGGGCATACACACCCTCAGATGTTACCCGGGACACTCCTAACACTTGACCAAAGTGTTTTCCGCATTTTAGGGTGCGTATACGTGTTTAATTAGTATTATCTTTACTTATTGTATGTAAACATATGTCATCATATGTTAATAGGTCACTATGTGTGTTCAAGTCCTTACTTAACACCGAGCACCGAACCGGCACTTTCGTTCGATCCGCTTAGAACAGGTGAGTTCATACCCCTGAATGAACCTTTTAAATGTTTTTTTACATGCTTTTATGGGGGGGGATACAAGTTAAAACCTGCCAGTTATCATATCAATCGCATGTGATTGATAAGCCTTATGCACAAGGATTTCTTACACTGTTCACTGTTTTACCAAGTATGATACTGTAAATGGTTTTCTAAGACGTTTTTACTTGTTCAAGGCTCTTCTCAAGTTGTCTCTCGCACTGTATGTTTTATTTCAAATTCAGTTACAGCATCATTTTAATCAAGGATTTTCTTTACTTATATTGTTTTATCAAAGTTATAATCAAAACTTGTTTATGAAAGATTCTCAAAGGATTTCTAAAGGTTGTTTATAACTTATTTTACAAAAGAATACCAAGTCATGATTTTCTTAAGTATAAAGGTTTTCCAAAGTTTTCATTAGAGTTTTCTCCCATGATTTTATACTCCTACTTTGTTAGATACTACTGCTACGTTATACTTCTACTTAGTTAATGCTCCTACTTAGTTAAATACTACTACTTTGTTAACGCTTTTACTTCGTGGTACGCTTCTACTTACGAAACGCTTTTACTTCTTGATACGCTTCTACTTAGTGATATGCTCCTACTTGTTAACGCTTTTACTTCTTGATACGCTTCTACTTAGTGATACGCTCCTACTTGGTAATGCTTTTACTTCTTGATACGCTTCTACATAGTGATACACTCCTACTTGTTAACGCTTTTACTTCTTGATACGCTTCTACATAGTGATACGCTTCTACTTCTAGAAACGCTTCTACTTCGTGAAACACTTCTACTTCGATAAACACTTCAACTTCGTTAAATGCTTCTACTTAGTTAAATGTATGTCTGTACTTGTATAGTTATATAAATAATGATTAAAGGACTTAGGAAGGCTAGTTTGCCCTATTTCCTTTTCTTCGTTGAGATGTGGTCTGGTGGGATCAGATATTCGTCTGAAGGTTGTTTGATCATTAATTATATATTATGTATAAAGGTATAGACATATAGGTTACGTCGGTTAGTTTATTTGTGAGTCTCTATCATTAGTCCTGTACTTACATCAGAACTCACTACACGAGATGTATCTTCAGGACACGACCTTCTCCATTGTCTAGTTGGTAACCAGAGTCTCCTGTAGGGAGAGCGGGCATTGTGTGTATAGATCTATACGGGATTGACACCCCTACATCCTGACTGCTAGCTACAGTCCACGGGTTACCAAGACAAGGGGTGACGAATGTCACATTCTTTCCGACGCTTGCAGGGCGTCAAGTTCTCTAGTGTCTATCAGTATGGTTACGAGTATCTCGGGGTTAGCTTATAATTCATGGCCTTAAGGTAACGGGAATTAACACTGTATTCACTGTTTTTAGACCTTGCTAGACGTATCATTCATTTGATACTGTCTGGGGTCTGTATTCACTGTTTTTAGACCTTGCTAGACGTATCATTCATTTGATACTGTCTGGGGTCTGTATTCACTTCTTTTAGACCTTGCTAGACGTCTCATTCATTTGATACTGTCTCGGGTCTGTGTCTCCTTTCGTTAGACTGAGCCAAGCGTGTTGTTCATTCAATACTCTCCTGGAGTCTATGATTTCTTTTTCCTTAGTCAACAGTATTCACTGCTGAGGCATATGTTATTTTCCCTAATCTTCTCCTACTTTCTTGAAAATCAAATACCGTATTTTGGTAATGATAGTGTTTAAGGGCAAATTTCTTTTTACAACATAACTCTATCTGGTCTTGGTAGAAGACTGCTTTTATTTAAGAAAATATAGGATTTTCTGGAAAGGACTCTAATACACTGTTGATTCTAAACTACTACTTGTATAAAGTTATTTGAATAAAATGACACTAAATACTTATGAAATCACCAGCATTTATAAGAATGCTGATACTTGCTTTCAAATAACTTGTATTCTCAGGTCAGCAATAGATAGGTACATCCCAGGAGCTTCTGGTTAAGACAGTTTAGTACGAAGCTGCACCTATACTACTACTTGTATTACTTTGATGTTTCTATGTAATGTAAACCATGTAAAACTATTACTATTAATGCAATGGTTGTTGTACTTTGATTACTATACTGCATATATTGTGATACTTGACATGACGTCATCCACCAAGAACGTTTCCGCCGTTCCGGTTTTGGGGTGTGACAAATTGGTATCAGAGCATTGTTTATAATGAGCTAATTATATAAATTCATTAAAGATATACAAGATATAAATACATACGGATAAAACACTCTGACCAAGAATTATACTTTAAAATATAACCATATTTTACCAAAGCATAAGAACATCCAGAATCTAAACACTTGACCACAAGTATCACAAAAAGAACAAGAATAAAAGTCTTCGGATGTTGAGCATTACCGTCAAACCTTGGCAGTTATGTAATCGTAAGCTGGAATAAATGTAACCTGATCAACTACATTTATTCCAGATGCGATGAACGTGTGCCCCGGAGTGATAATGGTGTTGCAACAGGTCTGAAACTTACCAATTAGGAATACTAGAGCCAAACAGAAAGTTTAAAAATACTATTGGAGTATTTTGGAATACTAAAAGACTCACATTAATCCCAGAATCATATTCAGAAGATAAGAAACAAACATGAAATTAAAATACCATAGGGGTATTTTAGGATCCATAGATAACCTTGTGTAGAGAACTAAAAAGATCCTTATTGATATACCTACAATTACAGAGGGTATACTCCCAAGGTTATATATCATAAGGATCCCATAGGCTAAGAATGTCTCATTTTGCTCTGCTTCTTCTTCCTCATTGGGATGTGGATATAGAGTAGTATCACATATTCAAAGGCCTATCGGATCTAAGCTATATATGATTTGTATACCCTATGTAATCGTAGCAGGACTCGATATGGATAACTCAGTGAAATGTTAATAATCTCTTAGGATTCTTTAGACATTTCCATTCTCGCACAAACCCTGTAGAAAACCTTATCCACTTCAGTGCTTGACAGAAGAGTTGATTCAGACCCACAAGAGGTTCATTGAGAAGATTTCCTGTTCGGAAATAAATAAACTAGGTCGAGACTATTGAAATCACCAAGTGCCTATATCTCTTTAGGGACATCGGTGAGAAATTCGCCTAAACTTTCGAGATTTCCAGTCATCCATCATGAAATGATGACACCCAGAGTCGGATTCGGAAGTAAGGCGGAGCAGAAATTCAATATGTCTTCACGAGAAAAGAAGAAAACCCTAGGTAACTACCCGAAGGAAACCAACGCCGGTCCCAGTCAAAGATACGAGGTAGACAGAGGGAGCCAGTACATAGAACCCGAGAAGTGTCTTTTCCTCGTGTTCGTCACGCTAATACACCCATAAAATAATACAATATAGTCAGTTAGTAATTTCACTACTCATGCTATGTGTTAGGTAAAACACCTTTTCCTGTTGCAAGTAATACGATTAGATCGGATCCCCGCACCTCTATTGACGATGTTTAGCCATAAGCCTTCATGAGCCTTTCTTCCCGCGGTCTTCGTTTCACACTGTTCTCAAATCTTTCCAAGCCGGAGAGTGAAACCTTTCCCAGTATAAAGGTAACTTAGTAGGAACGACTCCCATCTTATGGCTTTTTCCGACACTCATACTCTTACCTTGAATACCCGGACTACATCATAGGGATGTAGGTCGACACTCAGACAACCAGTATCCGAAGCACGGGAAAAATTTATGCCTAATATGGTAAGGAAAGTTATGTCCAGGGTTAACCATTGTCTCTCATCAGCTTGTGTTCTTTTCCGTATAAGAAAACCATGCCTCCGAAGAAGCGTAACTCATCCACTGGCAAGAAACCGACTCTCCTATTCGATGAAGCTACTTTCCAGGCTGCAGTCTCGGCAGCCGTTGCAGCTGTCATGGCTCAACTGAATACTAACAACGCCAATGTTAGCAAGAGCCCTATCGGGAATTCCGATCCTAGTAATGGACAACAGCAACCAACCTCTGTATACCCAGCCACCCAAGTACCTCAACCAACTCCGATAAAGAGAAAGCTCAAGAACGAGGAAGGAAGTACCTCGGATCAAGGGCCTTCCGAAGGCCAACGAGCTGAGACAGTCAATACCTCTGCCAACCCTTCCATCCCGACCCCTACAAGACCATACCTAGGAAGCCTTCCCCACTAAGGCAAGTGTAGCTACCATCATCATGGTATATGTCGTGAACTCTTTTGTGCTAGGTGCAACGTGAAGGGGCATACTGCTCACGTCTACAGAACCCCAGTTGAGTTTACTACATCAACCACCCATGTGGCGACCAGTACAGTTTTTCGTCTATGTGGCAAGATTAGACACTTCAAGAAGGACTGTCCAACGGAAAGAAAAGACAAGGAAACAGGAGGAGTCTGACTCTACTGCTTAGGGAGAAGCATCAAGGAACCCGGTAGATTTTTGGTACGTCTCTCAATCCCAGATAACTTACCGAAAACATTAAAAGGCTAATTCTAAATGTAATTATTTCCCCTTTAAGGAGAAAGTCGCAGCACTGTTATAAAATTTAAAATTTCATCAGGTAAAACTATAATGGCTAGACATATACGTTACAGCCATGTATAATTGAGATGGATAGACCTAGAGTGAGTGAATGCCGCCTCATTTCCTTTCCTTGTTTGGTTGTGGATTTAGGGCGGAGTCGCTCAGTCAACAGTCCTCCCCACCTTAATTATACATGACTAGTATATGTTAGGCGATTATAGAAATTCCTCGTGAGAATCCATTCATGAAAAGGTACTCTACTCAGAAACACTCAGGACCCTCTACAGTTCCACATCGACTCTATCGGTCCAAGTATCCGTGTCAATGATACACGGGACGAAACCCAAGACGCCTAGAACTTGTGTGCCCGTTCGGCACATGACTCTATCGACCCTCATTCTATATCAGGTCGAAGTATGCCAACTTCGACGCTTCTATCAATCATGGTTTGACTTCTTGCAACCTTGTGTAAATCCCTAGTGCTGTGTAAAAAGAACTTTCACCATCGGCATTCCAGCAAATAAAGGTTCTTCCGAACCTAAACATAATGAAAATAATAAAGACTAATACGATCCATCAGTCGTCACTCTTATTTCAAGCCTTCCGAAATACCCAGGAGAAGGGTACCGCGTGCTTTTAACCAACCCCTCTTAGACAGATAGAAAACGAAGCGAAAGGCACTGCAGACATTCCAGAAGACAATAACCACCCGAAGCACACTCAGTAGATCCCCCAGAAAGACCCTTCGCACCTCTCAAACAGGTTCATGAATCAAGAGGATAGAACTCATGGGACTGACCACTATAACTGAGTATATGCATAAGGGTGGTATATAATTGAGATCAAAAGGATTTAAGATGAGTGCTTCCTCCCTACTCCCTGTTCCTCGTTGGGTTGTGGGTCTAGGGTGGAGTCGCACAACTGAACATCCTGCCAACCTCAATTATATACGGCTTGCATACACCAAGTATTAGTGGTTAACCCAAGTATGAGCTCTACCACGAACCTCATAGTAAAACCCTTAATCCTATTCCAAAGAATAGGAACTAGAGTCAAGAGAACCACGACGGGTTGAGCTACTATAATGACCATAAATCCGAAATTTGTTGTCATTCCGGTTAAGCCAACATAATAGCTAACACCCTTAGTTGGTAAAGAAATATGAGTCGTAAGAGTCAAGGACATTGACTACGACCATCCAGTCATGCTAAATCCCCCGAATTAAGCATCTCAGCGGATATCCCGGAAATCCAGAAGGTGCGATACGTTAACCCTTGATAAGAGTGGGTGGAGAGATTGAAAGTGACGAGTGATGGAACCCTATACTCACTAGATTTGACCTAGGTCGAGAAACCTCAGAACCTTCGGGAGAGTAGTTGTTGAAGATGTTCGCACTACTCAGACACTTCGTCCACCCCGTTACCGACGAGTAGTGCCTAGGACCCTCCGCCCTCTCGCATGGAGGAAATCACCGTCGCCCTGTAGACAATAGACTGCATTCTCCGAAGTGAACACTAGAATACCAAGAACCACAAGATAACCTCCGCAGCCAAGAATACTTGAATAAAGTGCGAGAGTACATTGTGTTAAGCCTTATAACCCAGATCCCGAAGAGATTATAGACTTGACACCAGACTAGGTGTTAGTCGATGGGTTATACAAGAGCACGCACTTTCCGCACTAAAATAAACCAATGCCCTAGAAAATAGGGCATGTCTTAGAAATTCATTGGACTACTAGGTGTTCCACGAATACTATCTCGCACAGAAATAGTAGAACCACCTCCCGAGATAGTCCAACACTTGTCTTGTGAAACCCTATCTCCCCGACCCTGAGGGTTTCTGTTAGAAATATCTCAAGAATCAGAAGTGCAGGTTCATTTTTGCATAAGATTGAGATAGACACTCTGCAACAAACAGATACCCGTAGACACGCAATCAATCCGATGATCCGGAAAACCTCTGAAAGCCAAACAGTAGGAACACGAATCCAAGGACAACCCGAGCTTTCTAAGAAACAACCTGAAGGACTACACTTCCAGTATGAGAGAGAACATTTGGAACTTCAGAATGGCGATCATGCCAGTGATGATCTCACCATAGAAGTACACTATGTTCTAAGTACTAAAAACTCTACCCTTCCGAGAGCTTAGGACCATCCGAGATTCTTTATAGAGATTGGTCCAACCCTCGTCAGACCACTACTACTTTCGGAAATTCTACAAGTTTCACCGCAGATCAATCCACTTCTTAGACATTGATAAGTGTTGCCCCCAATGTCACTCTTTGTATCCCACTCATCTTGATAGAAACCATTGGGAACCCAAACTTCATAGACGAACTTGTAGGAAATCGCTAACTGCACGAGATGGAATCCGCATTCCGTAAGTGAAGGTTTGTTGGAATCCGTATCCCACTCATCTTGATAGAAACCATTGGGACCAACCGAATAGGAAATACCCTCACACCTCTACCCGATTGTTCATGATTACCTCCTTGCTTAAACCTGAATTTCAGGACGAAATTCCCTCTAACGGGGGGATGATGTGACAACCCGAAATTTATTCCGTCATTTTTAACCCCTCCTTCCGTTAATAAGCCTCGCTTTATTAAACTATCCGTTAACCTTTTGGACTGGTTAATTAATTTGGGACTTTTAAATGACTTAGTAAGGGTTGAAACAAATTTGAAACACCACAATATTCCCTTGAAAAAGTTTTAGTTGCTACCAAGTCAAAATACGACAATTTAATTAGGTGTGACCAAAAGCCCCGTTTAACGTCAGTATCGGGTAGATTTCCACTGAGCCCAAAACTCAAACCCTATATAAGGGTGAGTGGACTCCATTTGGAGCTTTTCCACCCTCTCTCTACACTCTCTCTCTACAACTTGTTTTCGAGCCAAAAACGCCTATTCCGAGCCCTAAACTAGTAAGTAATCTATCCTAACTTGTTGTGTAGCTTAGTTAACATAAAAATTCGTGTTTAAGACATCAAATAGGGGCCAAGTTATGTGTTTACAACCCAAGAACACTCTTGGACCGTGAACACCCTTAAGTGGGGTTTTTAAGCCCCAAAAACCCTCTAAACTACCCCTAGGGCTTAGATATGACTTGTAGAATTACACCTTCGAGCTCAGAACACCAAAACCTTATGATATGGAGAGTAAACATGAGTTTACGGCCCAAGAACACTCTTGGACCTTAAACCCCTCTTCATAAGCCGTGAACACCTTATAAGGTGTTAGAAATGCCCTCAAACACCTCCTATGGCCTTGGAAAATGTCTAGAAGCAACCCCGATTGTAGTAAAGACATTAAACATCAATTAAACCAAGGAAATAGGATTTTACGGCTGTAAACCCCCTTAGAATTGGTCCATGGGTCGTAAACTCCCAAAAGGTGGCCAAATGATGCCCTAACACCCCCATTTGACTTGGATAAATGCATAGAAGTTTATTTCCTACCATTTAAGACCTTAAAACACAAAAAGAATATGCATATAGGATCTTACGTCCGTAAACTCCTTGTTTAGGGCCGTAAACACCTCAAATGGTCCATTTGGAGCTTTAAACCCCTTCATATGCCAGATATTTGGACCTAGCCCAATTCTATGAGTGAGATAAGACCATTTAGCATCCTAGAACACCCTCACCATGAGTTTACGGCCGTAAACTCATGGGGAGTTGGTCTTAGGGCCATGAACTCTATAAAAAGTTTACTGTTGAAGAGTAAACTGCCTAACTAGGGCATACACACCCTCGAATGTTACCCGGGACACTCCTAACACTTGACCAAAGTGTTTTCCGCATTTTAGGGTGCGTATACATATTTACTTAGTATTATCTTTACTTATTGTATGTAAACATATGTTATCATATGTTAAAAGGTCACTAAGTGTGTTCAAGTCCTTACTTGACACCGAGCACCTAACCGGCACTTTCGTTCGATCCGCTTACAACAGGTGAGTTCATACCCCTGAATGAACCTTTTAAATGTTTTTTTACATGCTTTTATGGGGGGGATACAAGTTAAAACATGTCAGTTATCATATAAATCACATGTGATTGATAACCCACATGCACAAGGATTTCTTACACTGTCAACTGTTTTACCAAGTGTGATACTGTAAATGGTTTTCTAAGACGTTTTTACTTGTTCAAGGCTCTTCTCAAATTGTCTCTCGCGCTGTATGTTTTATTTCAAATTCAGTTACAGCAGCATTTTAAACAAGGATTTTCTTTACTTATATTGTTTTATCAAAGCTATAATCAAAACTTGTTTATGAAAGATTCTCAAAGGATTTCTAAAGGTTTTTTTAAACTTATTTTACAAAAGAATACCAAGTCATGATTTTCTTAAGTATAAAGGTTTTCCAAAGTTTTCATCAAAGTTTTTTCCCATGATTTTATACTCCTACTTTGTTAGATACTACTGCTTCGTTATACTTCTACTTAGTTAATGCTTCTACTTCGTTAAATACTACTACTTTGTTAACGCTTTTACTTCGTGGTACGCTTCTACTTACGAAACGCTTTTACTTCTTGATACGCTTCTACTTAGTGATACGCTCCTACTTATTAACGCTTTTACTTCTTGATACGCTTCTACTTAGTAATACGCTCCTACTTGTTAACGCTTTTACTTCTTGATACGCTTCTACATAGTGATACGCTCCTACTTGTTAACGCTTTTACTTATTGATACGCTTCTACATAGTGATACGCTTCTACTTCGTGAAACACTTCTACTTTGATAAACACTTCAACTTCGTTAAATGCTCCTACTTAGTTAAATGTATGTCTGTACTTGTATAGTTATATAAATAATGATTAAAGGACTTAGGAAGGCTAGTTCGCCCTATTTCGTTTTCTTCGTTGAGATGTGATCTGGTGTGATCGGATATCCATCCGAAGGTCGTTTGATCATTAATTATATATTAATTATACAGGTATAAACATATAGGTTATGTCGGTCAGTTTATTTGTGAGTCTCTATCATTAGTCCAGTATATACATCAGAACTCACTACACGAGATGCATCTTCATGACACGACCTTCTCCGTTGTCTAGTTGGTAACCAGAGTCTCCTGTAGGGAGAGCGGGTATTGTGTGTATAGATCTATACGGGATTGACACCCCCACACCCTGACTGCTAGCTACAGTCCACGGCCTACCAAGCCAAGGGGTGACGAATGTCACATTCTTTCCGACGCTTGCCGGGCGTCAAGTTCTCTAGTGTCTATCAGTATGGTTACGAGTATCTCGGGGTTACCTTATAATTCATGGCCTTAAGGTAACTGGAATTAACACTGTATTCACTGTTTTTAGACCTTGCTAGATGTATCATTCATTTGATACTGTCTCGGGTCTATATTCACTGTTTTTAGACTTTGCTAGACGTATCATTCATTTGATACTGTCTGAGGTCTATATTCACTACTTTTAGACCTTGCTATATGTATCATTCATTTGATACTATCTGGGGTCTGTGTCTCCTTTCGTTAGACTGAGCCAGGCGTGTTGTTCATTCAATACTCTCCTGGAGTGTATGATTTCTTTTGCCTTGGTTAGAAGTATTCACTGCTGAGGCATACATTATTTTCCCTAATCTTCTCCTACTTTCTTTAAAATCAAATACTATACTTTGGTAATGATAGTGTTTAAGGGAAAATTACTTTTTACAACATAACTCTGTCGGGTCTTGGTAGAAGACTGCTTTTATTTAAGAAAACATAGGATTTTCTGGAAAGGACTCTAATACACTGTTGATTCTAAACTACTACTTGTATAAATTTATTTGAATAAAATGACACTAAATACTTATGAACTCACCAGCATTTATAAAAATGCTGATACTCGCTTTCAAATAAGTTGTATTCTTAGGTCAGCAATAGACAGGTACATCCTAGGAGCTTCTGGTGAAGACAACTTAGTACCAAGTTGCACCTATACTACAACTTGAATTACTTTGATGTTTCTATGTAATGTAAACCATGTAAAACTATTACTATTAATGCAATGGTTGTTGTACTTTGATTACTATACTGCATATGTTGTGATACTTGACATGACGTAATCCACCCCAGAACGTTTCCGCCATACTGGTTTTGGGGTGTGACAAACATAATCTTAGAAACATGGAGAATCAACACCACTAGTTAATCCACAACTAAATAACAAATATTCATAGTAACAAAAGTTATCCTAGAACCAATGACGAATTATTATCTCTTCTCACTAAATATTTCTACTAAGCCCTATAAACTGTTGGATTTCATAGCATCAATACACTTATCATGGAAGAGGACACAAGCTACATTTCCTAAGTGTATATGCACCCTAAGATGTAGGTTTTGACTTATTATAGTAACCTTCTTATGTAGTCAACTAAAGGAAAGATAGAATACTTACCTCTTAATCTTTAGACCATGTGAAGGACATCTCTTACAATGGATAAAGGTCCCAAAAGAGATCCCCTCTAATGTACTTAGACCAACGACTAAAGAAACAAAACAAGGAATATATAACTATTATTTGATCCCTAGTATCCTCTTTATAGGCAACCGATTAATTCTTTAGCAATTCAAATTCCGAAAGGGTAATCCATACAATATTCAAAACATGCCTTATTATCAGGAAAATGCAGGATGAAAATACTTCTGTGAACTTGAGACATGGATAATGGATTAATCTCGAAGTTCAAAATTATGTTTTCCGATAAAGATTTATGATGATCATATCTGACTTCAAAATTGAACTAATCAATTTAGTCAGGACCTGGCCAGGCACATTAGATGTTAGCTCGAAATCATCGAGGGGCCCATAGATATCATTTATCATGTAAAAAAATATGGAACATATAAACTTTAACTACTTAGTTTTTGTGTACTAATCATATTATAATAGGAATATCCTTTACAACTACCAATTAAGAATAACGTTGGACCAAACCAATACACAACATATTTTGTAAAGTAAAACCCCATACGCATCTTAGTTTGAAGAATAAAAGATATTATTATCTTAGAGTTACTCATGACTACATCTGTGAAGTTGTTAGTTTTTGTTCAAAATTGGTTTCCTAAAAATGATAAAAATGACAACAGAAGCCTTAAAATGTTAATAAATTTAAAACCATTTTAACCCACCAAGTATCATTTTGAAAATCATGGAAAGATTAAATCAACCATAAAATGGAAAAGTATTACAACCTCTGAAGACTCTGATTTTGATGGTAAATTAGAAGTTGATGAAGTGTGGAAAAAAAATCCAAAGTTGAAGTTGTCTAGAGGTATCGATAAAGCAATAGTAAAACACTAAAACTTGCTAGTCTTCACTTGTATACTAGTTGTTCTTTTTCCTTAAATACGTATACCAAATAAATCTTACGGAAAACTAAAGAAAACTAAAAAAGTACATTAGACAATACAAAAGAGGAGATGTGAGTAACACCTTCTGCTCTCGGTTTTTCAATAGAAAATAATAAGAGAATAATAAAAAAGCTAGTATATACAAATATACTAATTCAAAAAGACTTGTGAGCTACATGAGTATTAAACTATCAAGACAATCCAAGCATGCTTTCAATATTACATTTAAAACAAACTAACAACCTTTAAAAATGTCATAATAAACCAAGATGGGGAATTCCGCAACCGTAAGTATAACTTTACAGATAAAACTTTACGCATTGGAATTTCATATCCCATGACAATTCTGTAGATAAAATTGCGCCATGAAAATATAATCTTGCAGATAAAAGTGCAACATAACAATATAATCGTATAGATAAGAATGCAACCTACAAGGTGACTTAATATCCCAAAACATAATCTTAGACATATAGGGAATCAATACCACTAGTTAATCTATAACTAAATTACAAATATTAATAGTAACATAAAATTATCCTAGAACCAATGAGGAATGATTATCTCTTCTCATTATATATTTCTACTAAGCCCTATAAACTTTTGGATTTCATAGCATCAATACATTTATCACGGAAGACGAAACAAACTACATTTCCTAAGTGTATATGCTCCCTATGATGTAGGTTTTACTTGTTATAATAAACTTATTTTGAAATCTACAAAAGAAAAGATAGAACACTTACCTTTAGATCTTTAGACCATGTGATTGACATTTATTGCAAAGGATGAAGGACCCAAAAGAGATACCCTCTAATGTATATAATGATGATTTTTGAGCGTAACAAACAATCCTACGTGTGCATGCAACCCTAAATAATTTGATCTATGTTTTCTCTAATTGAACACACAACTTGAAAAACAAAATAGAAAGCCCTGGCATGCTCCTATAATTTTCGAAATTCATAAATAGGATTATAATAATCATACCTTGATCACTATATAATAATAGTTATTTAAATCCAATGTTGTTGAAGCCTTTGAAAACAAGGGTCACAAATGTCATGCCTCTAATGGTTCACACCCAACACTAGCTATTTAAGATGATTCAGAAAGAGGAGAAAGGATGGAATTTTCGTCCATGTCTTCTAATGAAATAGGTGGCTAAAAATGATTAGGTTATGCCCCATTTATAGTGCAGTCAAGAAATCATAGACAAGTCAAATCCAAGATTATCTTAAACCAGGTAATTATCCACTTTCCGGTTTATCCAACAAGGATTATTCTAGAAACCCTTAGGCTCCAAGAAATCGTCCCACCTTATGGATGATTCTACATTGCCTTTTACTCAACTATTGAATAATTACAATTCAGTCTCTACACTTTAGTTAGTTCATTTATTCCTGAAATTAATTCTAATTAATTTCTGATTAAATATTAATTAAATATTACTATTTGTAGTTAATATATTATTCTCATAATATATTAAAAAATTATTTATTTCAATTTATTCAACTAATAAATCAACCTCATTCTCCAAACTCATCTGTCCAGTTGCTAGTTTGAGGGCAACCCAAAAGGACTGTGCTACTATCAATTTAATTATATAACAACTATATTTATGGGCTTAGACACCTAATACAACACTTAGACCAACGAATCCATGAAGAAAAACAAGGAAAACCATAAAATTGTTGAGTCAAAATTTTAATATCCTAAGAGAGGAGATATAAATTTCAATCCCATAGAGATTTATGAAAGGAGTGAATGAATATTTGAGGGAATAAAAAACTTAGGTTTGATCCCTCTCATCCTATTTATAGTGAATCGATTACTTCATAAGCAATTCAAATTCCTAAAGGATAATCCTTACCTTCTTCAAAACCTGCCTTATTATCAGGATAAGTAGAAATCATCCACCTCTTCTTTCTGGAGGTTTCAAGAATATTCTAATTAATCCCACAAATTTAATTAATATTCAAACTATTTAAGTAATTAAAACTATTTAATTAATTACCAAAATTAATTCCAATTAAATTATTTATTACTTAATAAATTACCAAACTTATTTCCTTTATTTCCATATTGCATGTTGTTCAAGAAGATGTTCTTGGTGCTCTTGGTAAAGTTCATGATGTTCTTCATGTTTCAGAGAAAAATGTGACTCCAAATGTATTTGTTGAGGGGAGTCAAGTGTTTCACCAAACTCATATGATTCAGAATCTTTACAGTCCAAATCTATTGTTTCAAATGGTGAATCACAAAGTTAATCTCTAAAAATTGTGCAGGTGAAGTTGTTATGTTCTATTGGAACTCAAACCAATGATTCCTCATGTTCTAGTAATTTGTTTGAAGGAATGGTGCCTTAAAAAAGCCTATCATTCAAGATGTTCACATGTACGAAACCTAAAATTTTTGTGTATCAAAGGCTTGTAGTGTTCAAATTCCAAAATATAATGAGGTTATTTAGATCCGAAAATCAGTTTTGAAGTCTCAGAAATTGAAAAAGAAGAAGAAGAATAGAAAGTTTAAAAAGATTTGGGTGCCAAAGGTGAAAGTTTCGCATGTTCATGAAAAACTTGAGAAAATTGAAAGCATGCTCGTTGATTCGCAAATTCGTTCTCAGAAGTTTGTTAAAAGTTAAAGAAAAGAGAAAATGTTCTATGGTTGGTTCTGTAAGATGCTTGATAATTTTTATGTTCCAAATAAGAAGAAAATATCAAAATTTTCTCAATATTAAGAAGCGATTTCTCATTTTGATCAATGTGTTTCTCCAAAGTAATAGGTGTGCATAAGGTCATCTCCAATTTTGAATCTCAAATGGGTTTCAAAAATTTAATGTTACTTATTGAAGTTTTATTTAAGGGGGAGCTCTTAGTAATCAAGATATTTCATTTATTTGAAGAATTGTAGAATGAGACAAAACTCTAAAAGAAAATGGTTTAATAACACTTTCTCCTTTGTGTAAAGTGATGTTCACTTCTTGGGAGGAGACAGCCTTATGATGGAACAAATATCTGAAAAGGATGATAGTGACAGTTACATTTTGAATTCTGAAAACTTGATGTTCATTTAATGGTCAAACATATTGGTCAAAATTGGAAGATAGTTTCGTTGTTGAAATTGTTTGTCAACATTATATTGACAGATCAAAACCGAAAGTAAAATATTGGAATTGATTATCTCAGAATCTGAACGAAGCCTTATGATCTTGCAATCAGAGTGATTTGGTTTAGGTCGCATCATATGATTCACACACATTAGCCTGTTCTCGCAAGATCCGTTCATTGGAATTATTGGAATAAAAATTGATTTAGATTATGAATCGTTAATTGCGGTCGATGTCGAAATTAGTTTTGAGTTGTCGAAGTTCAAGGGATAGTTTCGTTAGTATGTAAAGTTATTATAAGGGTACTTTAGTGTCGAAGCTTTTCATGTCTAGTCCTTTATATTTTTTGTATGCTAGGTATTTGGTACTAGCATTAAATAAGAACTTTCCAGTAATTGTCTGTTCACTTTGTACTCAGTGAAAGCATAATCGAGCCAAACAAATATTATTTAGACCTTGTGTTCATCATTTTCATATCACTCATATTCTATAATTCATACTCGACTACGTAACACCTACATTTGATATCAGAGCAGGAATCATTCTGTAATGATCTGATTTTTCATTTGTGTCAAAAGTATTTTCAGTCTCGCTCTAGATTCAAAAGTTTTCGCACTTTTGATTCTGAAAAATCTTCTTAGGTCTGCAGTTGTGATTCGATTATGCGATTGGTTTGTTTAATTGAGTGTTCGATTTGTATTTTCTGAAAAATTCATTCATAAATTTTCAAATTCCTGAAGCTTTTCTGAAATTTTGTCCATATATCAATGGCGAATTTCAACATGAACACGATGACTTCCTATTCTCATCTTCATGGCTCCTCAACCAAAATTCCTATAAAGATTCCCGAATTTTACCATCAGTGGGATGATCGTATTGAAGACTACTTAAACGGTATCGATTAAGAACTCTGGAACAATATTCTCGGTGATGTTCATCCTCCTTCTACTATTCAGATCATTGGAACTTCATCAACAAATCAAAATGTAAATGAACAATCGGAGAGATTGTTGGAGAACGAGAAAAAGTGTATGCGTGAATTAAGAGGCGCTCTTCCTACAGGTGTGTATAGTTGTGTACGAAGTTGTGAAACTGCCAAAGTAATTTGGGATACTTTGAAAGAAAAGTATCAAGGTAGTGAGAAGACCAAATCAATTCAGTGAAACATTTTTTGGTGTAATTAAGAGAGTTTAAACAGAAAGAAGATGAATCTATCGAATTGTATTATGATCGTCTGAATAAGCTCATCTTTAAGTGCAAACGATATGAAATCACCAGGTCAACTATGGATTTTAATCTCACATTCATAATGGGGCTTCGCAAAGAATAGAGGAATGTTAGTCTGATGGTGAAGACTCAACAAAGTTTTGATTATTTCACCTTAAATGATCTTTACAATTTGTTGAAAACTTGTGAAGCCGAAGTGAATGAAATACCTGTAGAGTCGAAAATCAGTATTGGTGGTCCACTGGCTCTTGTATCGCAGATATTAGGGAGAGAAGCTAAGAAAGAAAGTGTAGAAAAAGAGAATTCTAAGGATGAAGGTCTCACTGTCAATTCGGATGACGAAGCCATAGCATTTTACTCTAATAATCGAGTAAAGAAGTTCTTTAAGAAACCGTTTAAGGCAAAGTAAAAAAAAAGATGGAAAAAGGAAACTTCGCAGCAAAGACTGTGAATGAAGATAAGAAGATGGAAAAGAAGGAAGTTCGTTTTGATGAAGAGTAGAAGGAGAAAAAGCTAAAAGAGGACTCTGGATTCGACTGCCATTATTGTAATGGAGCGAATCACATGGTGAATGATTGCATGCTGAGAATGAGGGATGAGAAAAAAAAGTAAGATCAAAGATGAAGCTTGCTATGTCGAAAAACTGGAAGATGTGTGTGAAAAAGAGAAAGGTTTGTCACTGGTGGCCAAAGGTATGGACGAAGACGAAGGTACATACCAGATTTGGTGATCTGGCTTAGATGATGAAGAAGCACGAAATCTGTCACACCCCAAAACCAAGAACGGCGGAAACGTTTTTGCGGCGGAGGACGTCATGTAAAGTATCACAACACAGTAAATGAAAATAGCAAACAACATCATCCATTGCATTAAATATATAATTTTAATAAAAGCGTGTTCTGTACAGTTTTTAGACACCAAAAATATAAGGTAAATCAAAATAATAATATGATGAGTCTTGAATGCGCTCCATCATCTCAAAAGCTGGCATCGGTACCTATCTACTGATGACCTGAGAATACAAGTTATTTTGAAAGAGTTTATCAGCATTAAGCTGGTGAGTTCATAAGTGTTTTAGTGTCGGTGTTTGTTATTGAAAACGTTTGAACCTGTCGCAAGTATAAGTTGTAAAATATATGTAAGTGTTTGCAAAAGTTTGAATCTCTCAGAAAAACCTATATTTTCTATTAAAGTAGCCTTCTACCAAGGCTTAACTGTTTTGTATGCTTGTTTGATGTAACAGTGTGAAATTAAAGTTTAAGTGAGGTTATCACTAAAAATGTAATGGGTAAATCATTGTAGTACTGTAGTTTTGTATTATAGGAACTACTGCTGTACTAACTACCTTAAACCAGATTTATATTAAGGTATAATGTGATAATTGCACCATACTATCGACTGATAACAACGACATAAAGAACGGTCGTAATAACGGAATGACGTTTGGCACCCGCAGACCTACAAGTCCGGCTGTAGCTAGCAGCAAGGTGTAGGATAGTCAATCCAGTATAGATCTATACGCAAAGTCACGCTCTCCCTCCAAGAGAATTCCGGCTACAACTCGGGCCATGACATTTAAGGCATGCTCCGATACAGTGGATTACAATTATTATCGTATTCTTGTATATGTAATGAAATGTTTCTCATTCTAGTATAGTTGTATACGTTCTCATAGTATAGTTGTATATATTCTATTCCTAGTATAGACTCATGAATGAACTGACTCATGGATCTAGCAGTTGTAATAGTATGATTCTGTGTTACCCCGATGGTAACTTACTAATGGTGTGTCTAGTACGTATGAATATGGAAGTACTTTTATGTCTATATATGTATATTTGATATATAATTAATATGGAAACGACCTTCGGATGGTCACCCGAAATTCCACCAGACCACATCCAAATCGAGGAAAAGGAAATAGGGCAGGTGGCTTTCCTAAGCCCTTTAAACATTATTTATACATCTATACATATATGGGAATGCAATTTACAAGTAGTAGAACAAAGCTTAGATAAAAGCATTTGATAAGTAAAAGAGTTTGTAAAACATTTTGAAGTAAAACAGTTTGATAAACAGTTTGAACAGTGATAAAATCATTGGTTTCCTAGTTATTAATCACATGTGATTTATGCAATCACATGCGATTGAAGCAATAACTATAAGTATTTAACTTGTATCCCCCCCATAAAGTATTTAAAACATTTAAAATCATTTCACAGGTTGATTAAAGGGGTATGAACTCACTTGAAAGTTTGAAGATAGCGAGATGGAAAACCGGGCAGAGTTTCGTCTCGGTAAACGGATTTTTCTCGGGATTCTCGGGAATCTCGGGAGTAAAATCGACCCTCGGGACTTGAGCAAAAAGACCATAGCTTTGGGTTTGAACGGGCACAGAAATCGAGGCAAGATTGTGAGAGAAAAAGAGAGAATGAGCAAAATTTTCGGAAAGCCTCGCATTCTATTTATAGGGGGGTCTGAGAAGCCTCGTACGTGGGGCGTACGCTTGTACGCAGCGCGTACGCGTACGTCATGCATGAGCGAGTCCTCGACTGCCTCGGCTTCGGATGGGACGGATCGGATGGACGGGTCGGACGGGGCGGGTCGGATGGGGCGGGTCGGAAGCTTCGCATAGGGGGACGTGGACGATCCGAGGCCCTTGATCTGAGTACGCGGGGCGTACGAAGGTACGCAGGGCGTACTCCGGTCCTATCCGCTGACTCCCCTTCGGATAATACCGGGAGTTTATAATTAAATTTATATTTATATTAAATAAACTTCTAAAATTCATATCTCCTTCATACGAACTCCGTTTTTGACGTTTTTTATATCCACGCGAAGGTGAGACTAAGATCTACAACTTTCGTTTAGATTCCGTTCGCAATGAAGTTATTTTTATTATTTATTTAATAAAATGACATGATTAAGGAATTTCTTCAAAAATTCATAACTTCTTTACCCGACGTCCATTTTGGACGTTCTTTTTATGTACGCTCATAGTTTGAGGTTATCTATAACTTTCATTTAGATACTTAAGGCTAAAAACTATTGTATTGAAACTTCGCGTTTTTCGTTTAATCGCTGTTGCCGGTTTTGCCGAGAATCTTCGGTTGGTCATAACTTCTTCGTTATAACTCGGATTTTAGGGTTCTTTATATGTACGAAAACCTTGATACGATTCCTACTACTTTATTTAACCCAAATAAGATTTTAGGAAAGTTATATTTTGACCTAGATTTGATTGGTTTTACATTACATTGTCACGAAATATCGGGTTGTCACAAAATCCTACTCATGGAGCGATGTTTGCTATGCATGAGGATGAGGAGGAAGAGAAAATAATGGGGAAATGCTTTGTTTCGACATCTTCGTACAAATCTCCAATGAATTCTCAGGTATGTTCTATTTTGCAATCTTTTAATATTCCCTTTACTGCATATGATTCAATACTATCTGAGTTTGATGCAACCATTACTTACGTTAATGATTTACTTATTTTTACTAGTACTGATGCTAAAGAGTCAAACATACAGCTCTTAGAAACCCAGAAGATGTTAGATTCAAAGAAAATAAAAATAGAATACTTAGGCATGCAAATAACAAATTTGATGTGTGATGGGAATAAACTAAATGAAAATGTTAAATTGTTGTTAAAACAACGAAAAATATACTGTTACTTAGCCAATAGATTGTATGGAAAATTCATAGCATTACATCATTCTTTAGATATTAGCAAAAAACAACATAGGAAACTTTTGCCCTTTGTTGTATTCGAAAGGGAGAAAAATTGACTATATTTCCTATGATTGAGAACAAACTAATGCTAACTTTGATAAACTACCAGATAATAGATTTGCTTATGGTGTTGTTAAAATTGAAGAATTTATGAGTGCTAAAGAATTAGTTGATATTGTAAATCATACTTTGAAAAAAATGAACAAATAATGATTTTGAAAAGAACTGAGAAATCGAAATCTGACTCTCGATCTAATTATGTTGATATCAAAGATGATTGATATTAATGCACTTGAGGAAAAGGAAGTTATCGATTATTCTCAGTTGTCTGTCATTAATGTCACATCGATAGTTAAAGGAAAATAAAAATGTGATGATTCTAAGGTTAAAGTTGACATTACTCAACCATCCACATTGAAAGTTCATGATCTTGACCATGTGACTATCGAAGATAGTCAAACAGATAGCGATGATGACGATGATGATGTGTCGAAAGAAACCACAAAATTGTTGGGTTTTGAGCATTCTAACATTCCTATGGTGTACATGCAACCCTATAAACCTTGGATCTATGTTTTCTCTATTATACATGCAAATAAGAACTATCCAAGGCTTTAATCCTAACTAGCACATTATGAAGCTCTTATACTACAAAGTACTAGTTAGATGACATACCTTTTGATGTAGCTTGATGTCTTCAAGCTTTAAGAGCTTAGCCCCAATAGTGTGGAAGCCTCAAGTGGAATCACATATCACCAAAAACACCTTGGAAGACTTTAGAGAATATGGATACTTGGTTTTCTCAATTAATCGACTAGCCCTTCTTAGTGTAACCACACTAGTCCAATTTCACCAAAGACATCTTTATATAGTATGGAAACTAGGGTTAAACCCATGACCATTCATTTCATATGATCCATGGGTTAAACACTCCATGGACTATCCATGAAAGCTTAGCCCAACCTAAATGAACTTGGCCCATTCCATATATATAAGAGTCCATATTTAATTAGTTCATTTTGGTCACTTAATTAGTTATAAATTAATTCTATCAATACTAATTAAATAATATGATTATATATATTAATATATTAGAACTTATAATATATTAATATAAATCATAAATATACTATTCTCAAAAGACTATCCATATAAATTGTGTCGATGAAGTGCAACCCAAATGGACCATGTCGGGTCGGGTCAAGTACATACCAAATATAGTTATGGACTTAGACATTAATCCAATAGTCTCCCACTTCGATAAGTCCAAAACTATTATTGAGTATGACTTCAAAACCTAACTAGCAATCGTAGCTCTTAAAGCCGCTGTCGAACTCTGACTTGTCCATTACATAAGGGATCATATATTCCTCCAATCTAGATATCATAGGGATTGAACATGGATTATAATCATTCTCTCTGTCCATTTGTTGTTTCCCAATTTCCGATTCATGACGACTGACTGATTGAACAAATCAAATCAGTTCTGGCTTGGCCAAGCACTCACATGTGTCATCATTAAATCATCGAGGGGCCCACAAATATTGCTTTTATCCCGAAGGTAAAAGGAATGGATAAACTTTGACTCATATTGCTTGTTCTACCATGTGACAACCCAAAAATTTCCATTCAGTAAAACCATCCACTACAATTGAAGTCAAATCTGTATCTGGTTAGTTTGAGTGTTTTAAGGTTAGTGCTCCAGAGGATATCAGGAGAGGGGATACACTATGGTTTAGTACGTAACAACAAGTGTCCAAAAGTTCAAGAGTTTAGAATATTACGGTCCAAAAATGGTATTCGGACCGAAAACCCTCAAGGCTATATAAGGAAAACTTAGCCATTTGGAATTCATTTCTTACATTTCCAACTAGAGAAAAGCTGATTTCTCTCTCAAGGATCTTCACCCGATCACCCCCAATTGTAAGTACTTCAACCTAGAGTCTATTTAAGTGTGTTATATGCGTTGATAACATGAAAACCAGCCAAAAACACCAAGGAAATGGTGTTCACGGCCCAAGATCTTCTTGGACCGTGAACACTAAATTTTGGGCCAAAGTGTGCCCAATGTCCCTCCAAACCTTGGAACTGAACCTAGTGACTACCCATGACTTGTTTAGACCTCAAAATCATTAACAAACAAGGTCTAGAAGTGAGTTCATGGCCAAGGATGTTCTTGGGCCGTGAACTCCATTTTATGGTTCCAAAATGCCCTAAATACCTTCCTTAAGCCAAGAGACTAGCCTAGCACTTTAGCTTGATGTGTTTAGGAATCAAAGCAACCAAAATACCAACATCCATAGGTGTTTACGGCCGCAAAGACTTGTCAAGGTGGTCCATGGGCCGTCACTCAAGTTAGAGCTGTTTTGATGCCACAAACACTTCCTAAGGTGTAGACTTGAATTTAGGATGCTTCCTTATGACCTTTAGGACCCTCGTAAACATAAATGGCCATGAGTTTACGGTTGTAAACTCATTTGGGCCATGAACTCCTCAAAAACTCCAAAGAAGGTGGTCTTCTTCATCCTAGGATAGAGCTAAGGTCCCTAAATCATTCCCTATCCTTCAAACTTGCATTCACACATGAGTAGCCATGAGTTTAGGGCCGTAAACTCCCTTGGGCCGTAAACCCATGGTAGTAAACTCATGTGAGTGCCTTTATACCTTCCTATGTTGAATCACATGTGATTCCAACACTTGGTGAAGGTGTTTCCTAGTCCCGGAAGGTGTTTCCTTTCATATAGTTGTTGTAAACACTATATTCATGTCAATATGTGTCCTCATATGTCATTTAGGACTTATTGTGTCTCGGGACTTCATTCGTGGAACTTCTCGTCTGTACGCGCATACCCGTTTGAATCACCCACATCAGGTTAGTTCATACCCCGTAATGAATCTTTTATCTATTTTAACTGTTTTAAGGGGGGAATACAAGTTGAACACAATGATAATTGTGTATATGTTTGTTATAAACATCTTTCAAAAAGTTACTTATCTTATTTGTAAGTTGTCAATACATTCCGAAACTCTTTTAAAGGTTATGTTACTTTATAGTTATACAAAACTCCGTTTTTAAAGCATAAGCATAACTTAGTAAATAAATGAGTCTTTTCAGTGACAGTATAGTTAGAACATTAGTAAACTATTATAGGAATAGTTTAGGAGAATGCTATTCATTACTTCTAGTACAATGAAGCACACAAAGATTCAATTCAGTTCACGAGTGTATACAAATACTATACGCTTACGTGGAATACATTTACATAAATACAATATCAATAGACGATAACAGAACAGAACATAATAAGGTGCTATAGCATGGAACAAGTTCAGGATCTAATTATACCACTGAATCACTTCTGCATTGTGATAGTTATATTGCGTATACATGATCATAGTAATCTAGATGTTCGTGGCTTGCACTCAAGCAAGGGTCGCGTGTAGTTCCTAGAATCTCTTGACAAGGGAGCATCTAGCATAGGATCTAGCCATCACATTATGCCTTAACCCTCAATTAAGGCAAAATAGTACTAAAAGTAGTCACTTATTACAAATACTACAGTACTTACATTGTCAATTAGAAAATTACAGAAGGATATAAAATTCCAGTTTCAATATTATTAATACCTTTACCATGTGTCATATTCACATAATCGATGAGGTAGATTAGATTAAATTAATAGTAGTCGTACAGTCGAGTCTTGGTAGAAGGGTACTTTCAAAACAGTCGAGTCTTGGTAGAAGGCTACTTTTAAAAGATAGGATCATAATGCTAATCTTATGATTCCTTAATGTATACACTATAGGATACACATATACTAATAGATTCCGACAGCTAATAGGATGTATGCCTTCGCTTCATTTCCTGTTCTCGTTGGATTGTGGTCTTGCACCGAGTTCCCCCAATCTATTATCTACCCAAATCTATATATATTTATGCTTAGTATACATTAAGTCATCATAAGGGTATCAAGTATGGATCAGGTTATAGGACACAGAGTGGAAGCACAGTTTTTCAAGTACAAAACATACTTTTCAAAGTCAGTACTTTTGGTATACAAAACTAGCAATTTCCCAGATAAGGGCTTAATCCATTTTATTAAGCAAGTACAGTTTTAGAGACTTTAGGTGAATTAACTCTATAACACCTTAGTTTATACAACATGTTTAAATATAAAACTAATATCCAATAGATAGCTAAATGTGTGTTTTCCCCCGACGTCTTGTTCTCGTTGGATTTTGGGCTTAGGGCAGATTGCCCCAATTAGCCATCTACACGATATCAGATTATATATATCAGTATAAACAAAGCTATTATAAAAGTAATCACCGTAGTCATTATTTTACTATAAGAAATATAGGTTTTCTTAAAAGAACTCTCCATTTGATATAAAGGAACCATTACAAATAAATCCATGAGTAACAAGTGAATACACCAAGGTTATATATGACAACGATCTAACAACCAATGGAATGTGTGCTATCCGCCTTACTTGCTGTTCCCCGTTGGGTTGTGAGTTTAGGGCAGATGCGCACAATCGATTGTTTATTTACTCTAAGTATATATAACTTGTACCCACTTAGTACACATAGAAAGGCTTGTAGTGTCATTTTACTTAACTTTCATTCAAGTAGGAAATATAGGATTTTCTAGAGGAACAGGCGAACTTTTCAAAACAGAACTTACAGCTTACATCACTTTTACATATACATTTGTAACCGCATTTTACATCATACAACACTTTTACAGATACAACTTACTCACATCACTAAAATCTTACAAACTCACCAGCTTAATTGCTGATCAAATCTTTCAAATAACTTGTATTCTCAGGGGACTATTAGACAGGTGCTCTTGCTGAGAATTTAGAAGATGGAGCATTACAACTTCAAATCTTATTTTGTTATTTGTTTATGACTTCTATGTTTTGTGATCACACACATTGTAAACACTTTCTTTCTTAATGAAATGGTTGTTCATAACTTGCTTACAATGTACATATCTCCTGATGCTTGACATGACGTCCTCCACCCCCGAACATTTCCGCAATTCCGGTTTTGGGGTGTGACAGATTGGTATCAGAGCTGTTAGGTCCAGATAGTGTTGCGTCTTGGGCTCGATATTTAGTCTATTTAATCTCCGGTATGGGCCTGTCCATTCGTGAGTTATTTTGTAGGGTTTAATATTTATAGATGTTTGCATGCATCCTAGAACGTAAGATTTTATAGAGATTTTAATAGCGTTCATTGTTCTTATCTTTTGTAACCCTAATATCCTCTACAGCGGAAGTTCTTCATCGAGCTCTGCTGAGGATTGAATCAATTAAATCATTCAACACATTCAGATTCATTCTTGTGCTTTATCTTACTGTTTTCGCTTTCTTGATTTACTTGTTATAAGATCTAATCAATCAAAGAGTTTTATAAACTCATCAATTAGTATCAGAGCAGGAGGCTGTGTAATTCATACACATCTCTTCTGTGAAAGAAGTGATTAGGATTTCTTCCGCATTAACTGATATTTATTGAGCCATCACTCCATAATTGACGTATCTCAGTATTTATTCGTTTTACCCTAATATTACATATTACAAGTCTGATCTCGCAACAGGTTAAATGATCAAGCATGGACGATTCTCAATCTAATCCTATCAACATCTCAAACAGTATTGGATCTACAACAAAGATTCCAATTCTTTACACTTAAGATTACGAGGTTTGGGCGCATCATTTAGAAGACTACGTCATCGGATCTGAAGATAATGGGTATCTAATATGGGAAGCCATTGTGTCTGGACCATTTGCTCATTCAGGAACATCTAAAATTATTAAAACTCAGAAGGAGTATTATGATCTGTTAAAGGGTGTGAAAGACGTCGCTCAGGACGAAAAGGAGAAGTTTCAGTGCAACATCACAGCATTGAGACTAATTCGATTCGCTCTTCAATCTAACACGTTTAGGTTGGTGAGTTCCTGCAGTACGGCTAAAGAAATATGGGATCGGCTGCGAGAGCTGTATTCCACAGATGAAGAGTTGGAGCACTCAATTCAGACCTTGCTTTTGTCTGAGTTTGGAGAGTTCAAGCAAAATCCCGATGAGTTCGTTACACAGACGTTTGATCGCTTCAATCGTCTTCTCAGCAAGATGATCAAACATGATATCGAAAGGAAGCTTATTGAGTAGAAGGTTACTTTTTTGAATGGCTTAAGATCCGAATGGAGAGCTGTTATGTCTACAGTTAAAGCACACGAGCAGTTCAAATCATATTCACTGGCGAAACTGGTGGGAATTCTGAAATCCCAAGAAAAGATAGTGATGCAAGAGAAGAGTGTGGTCTCAAACTTTGGGTCCTTGGCCCTCTTGTCTAAAAGTAAGAATGCAGTAGAAGACGAAGATCTGAACCTAGAGGACTATGATCTAATTTCAGAAGATTATGCTATGATGGTGTCCAATCCCAAAAGGTTCATCAAGAAGAAGTTTCTTACCAATAAGAACTGAAATTGGCAGGCAAGCTACAGTTCTGAAAAAGTAAGGGAGGAGCCGAAGACTGAAGAACCAAAGAAAGAGATGAAGGTTGAAGCGGATTCTAGTGTCAGTTGTTATTACTGTGGAGGAAAGAATCATTACGCCAAAGACTGTGTTTTGAAGAAAATGACAGAGAAAGATGATGAGAAAGATGAAGAGGCGATCCTGATGAAAAAGCTAGAAGAGATTAAAAGGAAGAAAGCTGGTACTAATCCTTCTATGAATGCTCTTATTGTACAGGGTTCGGCAGAGGATGATGAGTTCGGTGGCGTACAGGTTTGGTCGACCGAATCAGAAGATGATGAGGTGAGAAAGCCTTATCATGGAAAGGCTTATGTCGCAAGAGGTGGTGAAAGCAGTGGAAAGTGTCTGATGGTGACTGACGTATCTCACATGAGGGGATATAATACTGATGGTGGAAATGAAGATGCCAAGGAGCGAGAGGATCTCTTTTTATATCATTCAAAGTTCCACAGAAATCATATGAAAAGGAATTAAATAACTTAAATTCAAGAATCTCAAATCTGGATAGTTGCTTAACTCAAACACGGGTCACAAATTCTAACCTGACTGACCAAATAAGCAGGGTGTCATCCAAGAGTGAGGAGCGAAGGATGTGGATTGAGCAGAAGGAGTCAGAGCAAATTAAGTCTAAGGATGAAAACATTTATTTGCAAAGAGACAATTTGAAATTGTTAAAACAAAGGAATGTTTTATGTTTGATTTCTAAAAGACTTTATGCTAACATTACTCAACTGCATCTAAATTGTGAAATAAGGCAGAAGATACATCGCATGATTCTACCCTTCCTTCAGTTTAATGAGGATGAAATCGATGTCGAAGCATACAACTGTGAAAGTGTTGTATCTTTCGATGATGTGAATCCTACTTATATGTATGGTCTGGACAAAATAGAATCTTTTATAAAGTCCAAAGACCATAAGGATATGCTTAAAATTTTTTTGGATGAAAACGATAAGTTGAAACTCAGGACCGAAACCATACAAAAATTCGACTCATTGAGTGGTAATTTAAGTTCAGAAAATAAAATTGATGTTGAAAACGCATCTGAACTTAATGAGGACGATGATATGAGTGAAATTTCTGTAGAGGTTGAAGTCGACTGTTCTGAGTTTGTCAAGAGCGAACCCGAAAACCACAAATATTTGATTTCTGAAAATTCTGTGGAATTCGCTCGTTTGTCCAAAAATAAGTCCCCGACCCTTGAAGAAAGGCTGTTGTATACCAAAAAGTGAGAACCACACCGAATCAAGTATATAAGGTCATAGGAGTAACCGAACATCAAACAGCCGAACTTACTGTCATAGTGAACGAAGATAACGTAGATGGCTGTGATGAATTTTTCTGGTCAGCTCCTATAGATAATGCAGACGAAACAGTTGCTCTTTCAGAGCGAACGTCCTGGAAAACTAAAGGAAGATACGTACCAGAGCCGCTGAATAAGCCTGACAACTTTGACGTGCCTAGTACAAGTGGCACAAAAGAAATACCTGTAGAAGAAGTCACCTCCACAAGCGAAACCTCATCTATGAAGAGTGAACCGGCTGTCAAGAAGATAAAACAAAAAGCTAATATCCATAGACAACCGAAACAGGTGAAAAATCAAAAGCAACAGAGAAACCTGAGATACAAAAAGAATCTTTTAGAGCGAAAGCAGTTTTGGCGCTCTCAAATGCTCACTTCTCTTATCCTAATAAAGATTCAAAGTCAGGGAAAAAGACTTTCAGGCCACATGAAGATCAGAACCGAAAGGATAGGTTCGGTCCTGAAAGCGACAAGAACCGAAAGGATAGGTTCGGTCCTGAAAGGGACAAGAACCGAAAGGATAGGTTCGGTCCTGAGAGCAACAAGAACCGAAAGGATGGGTTCGGTCCGATCAACAACACTGAAAAATCCAACTTCGGCTCATCAGCAAGTAGTTACCGAAGGTCCAGGTTCGGTCCCCCCAATGACCATAAACAAAAGGGTCATTTCGAACCTCAAGTCAGAAAAAATTCCCATACTAAATTCTCTTTTTCTAATTCTTCTCATTCTCCATTCTCCTCTAAACCTAATTCTGTTCATGCACAAAATTCAAAATCATCAATGAACTTAAAAGGAAAGTCGAAGATTTCTTCAGTCAAGGAAGACCAAAAGCAGCATAATGCCCAAACACCAGAATCTGAAACCAAAACGACTGTAGCTAACCCTAACAAAATCAAAGTGTTTACTATTAAAAGAAAAGATGAAACAACCTTAGTAAAATGAGCATATATTGTTGATGTTTCTATTACTATTCCTGTTCCTGTGAAAGGCTCACGTGAACCCAAGAAACTTTGGATTCCTAAATCTGCTTAATTATTGTAGGTGATAAGTGATGAGCAGTTCGACGAAGAATGGTACATTGACAGTGGCTGCTCACATCACATGACAGGAAGGAAGGAAGAGCTGAGGGAGTTTCGATCTCTTGAAAATGGTGGCAATGTCAAGTTTGGTAACAACTTCTATGGTACGATAAAGGGTTATGGGATGATAACCAATGGAGACTTCACAATAACAAAGGTGGTGTACGTTGAAGGATTGCAGCATAATCTCATCAGTGTATCTCAACTGGTGGGAGGTACCGGTCTCAAGGTTTCATTCGACGATGAAGGTTCAGAGATTATAGAGAAGAAATCCAACAGGGTCGTTCTCAAATCAGACCGAAAAGGCGAAATGTTTCCTCTAAATCTCAATCCAATCAAAGGAAATCTAGCTATATGTCTTTTGTCCAAAGCTCATTCTGACGAAAGCTGGTTACGGCACCGAAGGCTCTCACATCTCAACTTCAAAGACATCAACAAGCTTCTCACCGGAGGTCATGTTCGCGGTCTTCCCTTGCTCAAGTTTGATCGAGAACACTTGTGCGCTGCATGTGAAATGGGGAAACAAAGTCGTCAAAGTCACCCATCAATTATAAACAGAAAAGTTGTTGAACCACTTGAGTTTCTTCACATTGACTTGTGTGGTCCATCATCAATCGAAAGCATTGGCGGTAGCAAGTATATTCTTGTTATCGTTGATGATTTCTCACGTTTTACATGGGTGTTCTTTCTGAAGCACAAATATGAGGCTACTCCTAAGCTAAAGATGTTTATCAAGTAGGTTGAAGTGCAACTGAGAAAAGTCGTTCGCAACATTAGGAGCGACAATGGACTGGTGTTCAAGAACAAAGAATTTGAAGACTTTTTGGCAGAAAAAGGAACCAGTCACAACTTCTCTGCCCCCTACATGCCTCAACAAAACGAAATTTTCGAAAGACGAAACCAATCCTTGTGTGAGGCGGCCCGAACTTTGCTAAGTTTCGCTTCTCTTCCCTTATATTTCTGGGCTAATGCTATTGCTGCAGCATGTTTTACACAGAATAGGTCTTATCTCAACAAGCGCTTCTCTCTTACTCCTTATGAGATCATCAATAACAGGAAGCCGAACATAAAATTCTTCCATGTGTTCGGCTCACGATGTTTCATCTGCAACTCCAAAGAACATCGTAACAAGTTTGACGTTAAAGCTGATGAAGGAATTTTTCTGGGATGTTCTCTTACTTCAAAAGCATACCGGGTTTTAAATAAGCGTTCTAGAAAGATCGAAGAAACATATTATGTGACTTTCGATGATAGCTACGTCAAGAACCTAAAGACTTCTGAAGAAGCAATTGGAGAGATTTTCTCTCAAACAGGTCAAGTCACGGCCACGATTGCTAATTTGTTCGATCAGTTTGAGGACTTATTCGATGAACCTGAGAAAGCTACTCTCTTGAAAGCCAAGGCAGCAGACAACAAAATCGATCATCTGAAGCAAATTGTCGAAGATGCAGCCAAACAAATGGGTGAAGGAGAACAAGTTCCAAACAAACCTCCTCAGCACGACACTTCAGTTGAGGGGGAGAATCCATTTTCTTCAAATCAACCGAACTCACACTTTCAGGGGAAGAATTCTATTCCTGTAGCACCCGAAAGCTCTGCCACACCCGAAAGTCCGGCAGCACCAGAAAGTCCAGCTACACCTGAGAGTTCTGTTGCACCCGAAGGTACGAACCAACCTGAAAATCAAAGAGATTCATCAGTCGAAGGGGAGAATTCCGATATGTTCTACGATGACGATAGTCAATCTGAATTGGAAGAAATGGTCAACGCCGAATTGGATCCATCTTATGATCCAAATTATCCTCCTTTTATCAAATGGACCAGAGATCATCTTGTATCTCAGATAGTGGGTAATGTCTCTGAAATGGTCCAGACCCGATCCCAACTGAAGGCAAGGCAATCATCTCTATTCTCTAAAGTAGAGTTCTACATGTATAATTCTTTCGTATCCAAAGTTGATCTGAAGACAGTTAACACGGCTCTTGATCATTCCGATTGGGTTCAAGCTATGCAAGATGAAATCAATGAGTTTGAAAGAAACAAGGTATGGCGCCTTATTCCAACACCTAAAGATGCCTCAGTTGTTGGTCTCAAATGGGTATTCAGAAACAAAATGGACAAGGAAGGTAATGTGATTCGAAATAAAGCTCGTCTCGTGGTGAAAGGATACTGCCAGGAAGAAGGAAATGATTACGAAGAAACTTTTGCTCCGGTAGCAAGGCTGGAATATGTTCGAATATTTCTGGCCTACGCTGCACACAAGAACTTCGAGGTCTACCAAATGGATGTAAAATGCGCCTTTCTGAATGGAGAACTTGAAGAAACAGTTTACGTGGAGCAACCTCCTGGTTTTGTGAATGAAAAGCATCCATGTCACTGTTATATTCTGGACAAGGCAGTTTACGGTCTGAAACAAGCGCCTAGGGCATGGTATGAAATGCTAACTAAGTTCTTAAAGATGTCAAAATTCAAACAAGGTTCGGTTGACCCAACCTTCTTTTGTAAGAAAGAAGGTAACCACCTTATGATAGTTCAAATCTACATCGATGATATCATCTTTGGCTCAACGAATCTTAGCTTAACAGTTGAATTCAGAAAGCTGATGGAGACTAAATTTGAAATGAGCTCAATGGGTCCGATTAACTTTTTCCTTGGTTTAAACAATAGACAGGGACCTGAAGGCATCTTTATCAACTAGGAAGCATACACCAAGGCTCTTCTTGCTAAATTCGGCATGATGGGAGACTCAAAGGTCAAAGTTCCAATGGCGTTCGGAACCAAGCTCACACCATCCTTGGAAAACCGGCAGTCGATATAACGTTATACCGCCAGATGATAGGTTCCTTGATGTACCTCACAGCTAGCAGGCCCGATATAATGTTTCCGGTGTGTTATGGTGCTAGATTTCAGGCGAATCCTCGTGAACCACATATGTTAGCAGTGAAAAACATACTTCGGTATTTGAAACGAACCACCTCCCTCGGTCTATGGTAAGCCTACTTAGATGCAGACCTTGGAGGATGTGGTTTAGACAGGAAAAGCACCATAGGAGGCTGCCAATTTCTAGATGGGAAGTTGGTTAGCTGCAATCAAAGAAACAAACATGTATTTCTCTGTCTACAGCTGAAGCAGAATACATTGCAGCTGTCTCCTGTACATCTCAAGTGATTTGGATCCAAAGCCAGCTCCGTGATTATGGACTCAATATGAAAAAGATCCCATTATATTGCGATTCAGAAAGTGCAATTAGGATCTGTCATAACCCAGTGCAACACTCCAAGACCAAGCATATAGCACTGAGGTATCACTTTATTAAGGATCATGTGGAAGATGGAAACGTCGAAATTCAATTTGTTCGAACCACTGATCAACTGGCCGATATCTTCACCAAAGCTCTTCCTGAAGCAAGTTTCAAAAAAATTCTACAAGGGCTAGGAATGATGGAATCAGATTCAGTACCAAAAACTACTTCTCAACACTAAAAGTCAGAAGCGAAATGAACCGAACGTTCGGGTTCGGTTCACGTGTGTGCCGAAATGAACCGAACGCTCGGGTTCGGTCCTATTCTCTTATCTTCGCTTATCCTCAAAGGTAGTTTCTTTGGTTGTAAACCTTTTTTATCCTTTTCTCAATTTCATCTCTCTTATTTTCAAAGTCCTGTTCTTTTTCAAATTCATTTTTTTTTGTAACCGAAATAGACCGAACGCTCAGGTTCGGTTCCAAAAAAAAAAAATTCTCTCAAAATCTCCAAAAACATTTTTTTTATTTGTGTTCGTTAATTTTTTTTAATGGATATTTGTGGGGAAATTCCTTTACTAGTTAAGTGTCCCTAGAAGCATGTTGCTGTATGTGTCCAAAGCCTTACCTGATTCTGAATAATAGCCTTACTGACTTGGTATATACAAACCTTGTCTTCCCAATTAGGCTTTTATATTTATTCTAATCATGAGCTACCTTACTCTCTTCTCACATGAGATAAGAGTTTTCTACTTGGTCCTTCTTTTAATAGCAGAGGTACTTTGGTTTCTTTACACCATCTCCAATATTTTTCTCCATCATATTTGCTTCATAAACGTAACCCTTAAGACTCTCAGAAATTACCACTGAAGTTTATGGTTACACAATTTCTGTGTTCATGATCTTAGCTTTGTGCCACTACGTGCTAAGTGAAACCCACAATTCACTACCTTCTATGCATTGATGGTGAACAATTAACTTTGCTCTAGTTTTCACTAAAGAATTGACGAGTTCAGCCTTAAGACTGTACCTGGAAATCTCTGAATTTTATCTTTGTGTGATTCATATGAAATTGTTAAATTCCATAACATTTCTTCCCATGGAATCCAGTTTTAATTTTTTTTTTGAGATTTCACTTACAAATATTTTCACCATGCCACTTAAATTCTTTTCAAACCAACTTGTTCAACAGACTACATTGGTCTCACAAGTACTTCAGTCGATTTTTGTCATGTCAAGATCAGGAATTTTGAACTGAAGCGAAAGCCACCCAAATTAGCCTGATTAAAAGATGCCTTTCAATACTTCTCAATAAGTGTCTGATCGTAATTCAACGGGAAACCAAACAAACACATTAAGGTCTCTCTTGACTTTGAAGGAAGAGATTCGTGCCTGGGATCCATTGTTTCGTGTCTTTATTGACATCACAATTGCCCACATATGTGTTGCTTTATTTCTTTTTCTTTTACACACTAAACACGAAAATCTTTTTGATTTTCCATAATTCTAGTTTCATTACTTACATGCCATTTTTTGAAGTTATAAAAGAGTTGTGGCTCACAATGTTACACGTGGTCATTCTGCTTTAAGATGACGCTCACTCTAAAGGGATAAGTTGCTGACTCAGCCGATAACCCAATCGATTTTTTATTTCAAACGACGCTTGAAGGATAGGCGTGCGAAGTGGAACCGTTTTTTTCCAAACAACGCCTGCTGGGAAGGCTTGTGAATCGGGATAGTTTTTTCTCTCTCCTGCGTAATCATCGGGGCTCCAAACTGTCACGCGTCAATCACCTCAGGAAACTCTTCGTATTTTCCTTGAAGATTTGGGAACAAATTCTTCTATCTCTTCTCACCACGGTATAAAAGGTAACTTCGACCATTGTTTACCTCTTTACTGCACCCAAAATTCAGAGAGCAAGAAAAGCTTTGATTATTCTCTTGTTCATCATCTCTCCTAACTTCTTCACTTCAATGGCGGACTCATCTTCTGTTCATGCCACTTCCCACATTCTGCCGATTCGTCCTCAACAAAGTCTGATCATCGATCTCACTCCACATGTTTACGATGCCTTTATGTTCCCGATCATCGAATGTCTCAAATATTTGCCGCTAGCTCCCGCTCTCACCAAAGTTGAAGCTGTTCCAATGGAATGTTTATCGCAAATCTTCTTCACAGCTCATTATGATAAGTCTGTCGATAGAATCTTCTTCGACATTCTTGTTCACAAGGCATCCATCTCCAAGCAGCGATTATGTTCGCTTTTAGGGTTTGAACCCGATTCATCTAGGGTTAACCCTGAATCCATTCTAGTGGGTCAGTTGTTTTCCATGTTTTATAACATGGGATACACTGAGGTTCTGACGACGGTCACCAAGTTCAAGAAATCGTGCTTGCCTCCTTAGTGGAACGGGTTCTTTACAGTGTTATTCAAGGGGTTATCGGAACGCAGTGCCGGTTCAGACGGAGCGAGTTGTCTGTTCATAACGATTCTTTATGGGGTATACAACGGCATCAACCCTGACTGTGGGTCGGTTTTATGGCAGTAGCTTATTCAGAGTCTTGCCTCTACATCTCGCCATTCCGAGATCTCCTACGCTCGCTTCTGGACGTTGATCACAAAATAGGTGATGGACAAGTATCACGTCGCAATTGTTGCTGATTCTCCACTCTCTTTGATCGGTAGTTTCCATACTACGAAGATTATTGTCTCTGATGCATCTAAGTTTCAGTTCAATGGCTCAATCCCTGAGTCGATGTTTGGAGACGTTCCAAGCGACAGTCGCATCATCAGAACCTACAAGGAGTTTCGTCGCTCTGGTCCTAGAGAGCTCACTCCTGATATGATTAAGTCAATCCATGATGCTGATAGGCCCGCTCCAAGGGGAAAGAAAAATGAAAAGGGAAAGAAGGGAGCGAAACACCCTTCTCCCAAGAAACGCAAACCTACCGAGGCTGCTCAATCTGCTCCACTGAAGAAGAGGAAAACCCAACCTAGGCGAAAGCTTATACTTGCCTCCTCCTCCAGCGATTCTGAGGGAGAAAGTTCTGACTCCGAAGAGTCCCCCCATGGTAACACTCCTCCACGATCGCCTACCCCAGAGGTACATGTTTCTAGTTCACCTGTCTCTTCTCCACCAATCTCCATTTCTATTTGCATTCCCCCCATAACCTCCACCACTCAAATACCACCCACTTTTATCCCAGTACCCCCTCCCATTTTCACTGAAGCTACCACAACCACCGCTGAAGTAAGAACCAACGTATCTGATACGGGGGCTCCTACTAAAGCACCCGAACCCACTCCCACTACCGAACATACATCAACACCCGAACCTACTTCCACAACCGAGCCTCCACCCTCACCTCCAGCCTCATCTCCTGCTCACTCCGCAGACAATGAAGAACCTTTTCTTAGTGGGGAGAACATGACATTTGATTCGGTCTATTACAGTCCGTATCAGGTGCAAAGTGATGATGACGATGATGCTCCTGTCACCAAGAAGCATTTCAAGGAGATTCACAAGAACATGGATTCTCTCATTTCTTCCTCCTCTTCTTCATCACAGTCTACCATCTCCGAGGCTGCTATTCAGAGGATCGTTGATGCTTTCACTAAGGCTCATGAAGCCTCCATCAGCTCAGCCACTGCCGCTATTGACACCTCTACCAAGGCATGTGCTGCTGCGACCAAAAAAGTTGAAAAAGTATTTTTTGACGCTTCTTCTCTTTTGCAGTCTTTACAGGAAACTGCTGATACCAATAAAACGAAGCTTGACCCTATTGTCAACAAGTTGGCTACCTTAGTTGCCTCAGAACTGCAGTCCTTCGCCAGTCTTCATCAAACTCTCACTGATGACAACTCATCGTTAAAGGCGACTATTGAGGAGCGCCTATCTAAGCTACAAGAAGATCTAGATGCTGAGAACTCACTCATGGACGCTCTTGCTCAAAAGACTACTGCTCTCAAGGTCAAGAATCTTCAACTCTCCAATTCTCAAAAGGAGATTGAATCTCTTCGATCTGAACGAGAGGTTATTCCATCATGTGTTTTGGATGTCCACGCTGCCCTTTCCAACATCCTTGAAGCACATGATCCAATACTGAATTACTCAGTAAGGAGTGATCTTGCAGAAAAGCTTGACCCTGCCCTTTCTCTCCTGAGCAAAATTGAAGAGCTCCTTGAGTTCGTGTCCATTCCGAAACAAGGGGGAGAGGATGTATCTAAACCGCCTCCCACTTCTACAACAACAAAAACAACCGAACCTCCTTCAACAGGTCAAGCCTCAGGTTCGGGTGTCAAAGACAAAGGGAAGAAAATTGCTGAAGAGAGTGCTCACGATAAAGAGACGATTGCAGATCTCTTAAAGAAGCAAGGTCGTGATAAGGATGCTGATATGAGCGCCCGTGTTGCCAGAGAGGCTGAGGAAACTGAAAGAAAAATGAAAGAGCCTCATGAACTTCTTGAGAGTAGGAAAACCCTTTTTCCTCCGAGGACTCTTGAGAAGCTTTTGAAGGAAGCGATTGAAACTCCTAGCATTTTGTGGCTTGAACCGGTGATTTCACTGGATCGCGTCAACTCTGTCGACTCACAGTTTGACATGCCACTGACCCGAAAGGCCTTCATCTTCCATGCCTTTGACAACGTTGCTGATATCCCTCATCCTCATCCAAAGGTTGATAGGGATCTCGTCGAATTCTACCTGAAGGCTGCCCAGCCACAGTATCAAACTTGGAGCGCTCATAAGATAGTCAACGTTCGGCTCCACAAGTCGTTCGAGAAGGGAACTTCACGAACGTTTGGTTCAAGGTGCTGAGGGGTTATGCTAAGACCGAACATGCCATATCGCTTGCTGATCTTCCCAATTTGAATCCACATGATTGGGTAATTTTGCACAACATCCTCGTCACAAATGAAGAAGAGTATGGTCCGATTATTGATCACTTCAAGAGGATGCTTGTACGCTACATCATGGAAGTTGCCAAGATGGATCAGGAGATCGCTAGCATCTTCAAGAAAAAGCCCACTATTTCCCCTGTTGGCTCTGCCAGTAATCTAAACATGATGCAGATGGGAAAGATTGACCCAAAACGAAATTCTGTCATGTTTACAAGGAACGAAGGCCAAAAATGCCTGTTCACTTTGGCAGACAAACATCTCTACACCACTGCATGCCTGGAACATGTTTTGGGAATCATTCATTGTTGCAAGCAGAATTCAGCAGATGACAAGAAGTACTTCGATGACATGATCCAGTGGTACATTCGCTTCAGACAGATAATCCTCGCTCTCATCCCTCGTCTGTTTCAAACCACTAAGAAGGTTCCTGCGGCTGCACCCAACAAGAAGAAGTGATAGTCTCGCTCCAATTGACGCAAAGGGGGAGATTGTTAGGTCCAGATAGTGTTGCGTCTTGGGCTCGATATTTAGTCCATTTAATCTCCGGTATGGGCCTGTCCATCCGTGAGTTATTTTGTAGGGTTTAATATTTATAGATGCTTGCATGCATCCTAGAACGTAAGATTTTATAGAGATTTTAATAGCATTCATTGTTCTTATCTTTTGCAACCCTAATATCCTCTACAGCGGAAGTTCTTCATCGAGCTCTGCTGAGGATTGAATCAATTGAATCATTAAACACATTCAGGTTCGTTCTTGTTCTTTATCTTACTGTTTTTTGCTTTCTTGATTTACTTGTTATAAGATCTAATCGATCAAAGAGTTTTATAAACTCATCAAGAGCATTGTTTATAGTGAACTAAGTATATCAACCGGTAAAAGATATACATCTATAAATACAATGGGGCTTAAGTGCTCTGGATAATGATATATTTAGAGTATAACTACAAGTTATAAAAATATACCTACTTGCTCATACATGTACATAATAGAACTAGGGTCACAAGGAGAACATAACTAAAAGTATTTAAAGGTTGGGCACTGTCATCAGCCCGAACAGTTATGTAATCATAGCTAGGATCAATATAACATGATCAACTATATTCATTCGAGATGTGACCAGCATGTGTTTGGGAATGATGTGGTTTTGCAACAGGGTTAAAACTTACCAGAACACCAGTCAAGAGAACGCCAAAATAAGTACAGTTAAAGTTAGAGTACTATTAAAGTATTCTATGATATGATAACACGATAACAAGTTTAGAACATACCATGTACATTACGTTAGAACACTATAGGAGTATTTTGGTCCAGATAAATAACTTATGTGAGAATTTAAAAGACCCTTACGGATGAGTCTATAATCTTGCAAGGTATATTCCTAAAGTGTTATATATAATCGGGATTTTTTAGACATAGAATCTATGGCCTACACTTCACTATCGATTCCTCTTAAGGGTGTAGTGTTGATGTGGGAACAATTATTCGAAAGTCTATCTAATCCCCCATTATATACAAACTTGTGTACCTTGTACAAATTATAGGAGAATTCCATAAGGATCACCCCATAAAGTTACCTTAAAGCTCATAGGTTCTTTACTCACTTTCATTCTTGCACGACAAGCCCAGGAAAGCATAACCCATTCCTCATAGTAGACAACAGAAGAGTTCAGGAGGAACAAGGACAAGTTCATGAGAAGTTTTTCAAGGAAAGATCAGCCGAAGTAACCGAAACGTCTTACGCATCACACTAATAAATATAAACTAGGTTAATTTATCGAGCGAGTGGAAACACTGCTCACATTACATGTGTTAGAATTATTTTCTTGCATGCAGCTGGTAACAGTTATTCAGGAAACATATATTCATTGGAGATAGTTATTTCAAATTCATAGAGTTTATTTGGTATAGACTTATTTATGGATTGTTCCTAGAACCCTGTGGAAGTCAGGACCCGATACATCCAAAACTAAGATAACCTTGTCTATTTTAGCTTTCGGCTTGTTTCCATTGCTATAGACTTATTTTGTCTCATCTTTGTTTTCTTTTAACAAAGATGCCTGCTCGCAAATCACCCATACACACTACTCCGATAACTCCCATACCTTCTCCACAAATCGATGCAGCAACTCTAAACGTTGCAATGGACACGGCGGTGGCAACAGCCATGGCCCAATATCACCCCACCAGTACAGGTGGAGGTGAAGTGCCTACCGATTCTACTCAAGGTGAGGTCCCTGTGCGCTCGAGAGATTTCTCTTACAAGGACTTCATCAGATGCCAACCATTGTCCTTTAACGGGACTGAAGGAGTCATTGCCCTTATGCAATGGTTGGAGAAAACAGAGTCAGTTTTTGAAATCTATTTATGCCCAGAAGGAAGCAAAGTGAAGTTTTCTTCCTGCACCTTCTCCAGCAAGGCCCTAACTTGGTGGAATAGCCATGTTCAGTCACTGACCCTATCAGTGGCAAACTCAATAGGTTGGGAAAACCTAAAAGAGTTAATGCGGGAAGAATATTGCCCGTCAGGCGAGATGCGGAAACTAGAACAAGAGCTGTGGGATCTCACTATGGTTGGCTCAGACATAGTGACCTACACGGACCGATTCAGCGAACTAGCAGCTCTATGTCCCGAGATGATTACCTCAGAGAAGAAGAAGATAGAGAGATACATTTGGGGTCTGACTGCTCCGACCCAAGGAAATGTGTTATCTTCCAACCCATCCACATTTGATAGTGCTAAACGCCTGGCTCAGCAACTCATCGATCATGGAGTCCGCCACAGCGTAAAATTCCCTATTCCCGAGTCATCAACGGAAGAGGACTATAATCAAAAGTCTGGGAACAAGAGGAAGAAGAAACAAACAGCACAAGACACCCCGCAAGAGCAACAAGGGAGTACCATATACGCCACAACGCCCCTACTGCTTCAGAAAGGGAAATGCAGTGTCTGAACTGCCACAGAAAGGGACACACAGTCCGTTTCTGCAGGGCACCGGCTCAACCGATCTCCCAAGTCCTCGGAACAGAAGAAAACCAAGCCTACTATGGTTGTGGTGAGACTGGACACCGTCAGAGGGACTGCCCGATAATAAGGAACTTAGGAGCGGATGGACGCATTCTGATGATCACCGCAGGAGAATCTACCCCGGAGTCGTCGACGAGTAGTGGTACGTTTTCAAAATAGTATTTACTTTTAAAATTAATGGATATTCATATAAGATTAAAATTTGGGGCTGACACTTAAAAGTAACTATAACAACTCACATGAAATAGGTCGTAATATTCAAGAGAACTAAAGGATCCCTTAGAGAAGCTATTATGGCTCACCGTATACCTCAGGGTTGTGCGCAACTAAGATTTTGCAGACTTAGAGTGAGTGACTCCGCTTAGGTCCTCTTTCCTTAATTGGTTGAGGATTTGAGGCAGAGATACTCAGTCGACTGCCTGACTCATCTTAAAAATTCACAGCTGCTATATGACGGGCGATGGTAGTGGTTCCACGGGGGATTTTGGTATAAAAGTATCCCTTCAGTTAATAAATCACTTTTGTTCGTATGTATGCGCACATAGCGGTACTATATGTAGGAGTGTTAACTTCACATAGAAAACAGGAAACACAAGATCAGTTACAAGGAGTACATTGTTAAGCATACTAGGAGTACAGTACCAAGCATACCAGGGATACATCGTCGTTTATCAGACGTTTCTTTCATTTAAACAAAACTTTGTTCGGTATAGAGTCTGTTGTTTTCTTTCGTCATGAGTTGGTGTGGTCCTCACCATACTAAGTTCATATGTTTCTATCGCCTCAATCGGCAAGTTCTCGAAACTTTAATCAAGTAACGGAAGTACGACCTGAATCAGAAATTTTATCTTTCGCATTCTAAACCCCCGAAGTACTCGTGCAAAGAGTACTTTGTCCTCCGAAGCCTTATCGTCAGACATCCGCAGACCGTCACGAAATACCACTCGTCCAGTAGACCAAGTTCGAGCATAGAGGCTATGGATGAATACAGCCCGCCTATTGTTTTTGACTGCATACGTAAGGGTGGTATATGAGTGTGATTACGCAGATGTAGTATGTGTGTTTCCGCCCTATTTCCTGTTCCCCGTTGGGTTGTGGACCTGGGGCAGAGTCGCACATCCAACAGTCCTACAAATCTTAATCATATACGGCTTGTATACGCGAAGTAATGATAGATGGACCAAGTATGAATCCTATCAAGAACACCAGGGAAAAGTTGCCAGGTCTACGAGTGAGTATTCTGCAAAGCAGAAGAGCTCTACCCTAGTAGTAATGTTAAGAGAGCTGATTTCGGGACGAAATTCATTCTAACAGGGGGATGATGTGACAACCCAAAAATTTCCATTCGGTAAAACCATCCACTACAATTGAAGTCAAATCTATATCTGCTAACTTTCAAACTTTTGGGATAAGTTTGAGTGTTTTAAGGTTAGTGCTCCAGAGGATATCAGGAGAGGGGATACACTAGCGTTTAGTACGTAACAATAAGTGTCCAAAACTTCAAGAGTTTAAAATATTATGGTCCAAAAATGGTATTCGGACCGAAAACCCTCAAAGCTATGTAAGGAAAACTTAGCCATTTGGAATTCATTTCTTACATTTCCAACTAGAGAAAAGCCGATTTCTCTCTCAAGGATCTTCACCCGATCACCCCCAATTGTAAGTACTTCAACCTAGAGTGTATTTAAGTGTGTTATATGGCTTGGTAACATGAAAATCAGCCAAAAACACCAAGGAAATGGTGTTCACGGCCCAAGATCTTCTTGGACCGTGAACACTAAATTTAGGGCCAAAGTGTACCTAATGTCCCTCCAAACCTTGGAACTGAACCTAGAGACTACCCATGAATTTTTTAGACCTCAAAATCATTAAGAAACAAGGGCTAGAAGTGAGTTCACGGCCAAGTATGTTCTTGGGTCGTGAACTCCATTTTATGGTGCCAAAATGCCCTAAATACCTTTCTTAAGCCAAGAGACTAGCCTAGCACTTTACCTTGATGTGTTTAGGACTCAAAGCAACCAAAATACCAACACCCATAAGTGTTTACGGCTACAAACATTTGTCAAAGTGGTCCATGGGCCGTAAACTCATGTTAGAGGTGTTTTAATGCCATAAACACTTCCTAAGGCTTAGACTTAAATTTAGGATGCTTCCTTATGACCTTTAGGACCCTCATAAACATAAATGGCCATGATTTTACGTTTGTAAACTCATTTGGGCCGTGAACTCCTCAAAAACTCCAAAGAAGGTGGTCTTCTTCATCCTAGGATAGAGCTAAGGTCCCTAAATCATTCCCTAGCCTTCAAACATGCATTCACACATGAGTAGCCATGAGCTTATGGCCGTAAACTCCCTTGGGCCATAAACCCATGGTAGTAAACTCATGTGAGTGCCTTTATACCTTCCTATGTTGAATCATATGTGATTCCAACACTTGGTGAAGGTGTTTCCTAGTCCCGGAAGGTGTTTCCTAGTCCCGGAAGGTGTTTCCTTTCATATAGTTGTTGTAAACACTATATTCATGTCAATATGTGTCCTTATATATCATTTAGGACTTATTGTGTCTCGGGACTTCATTCGTGGAACTTCTCATCTGTACACGCATACCCGTTTGAATCACCCACATCAGGTTAGTTCATACCCCGTAATGAATCTTTTATCTATTTTAACTGTTTTAAGGGGGGAATACAAGTTGAACACAATGAGAATTGTGTAAATGTTTGTTATAAACATCTTTCAAAATGTTACTTATGTTATTTGTAAGTTGTCAATACATTCCAAAACTCTTTTAAAGGTTATGTTACTTTATAGTTATACATAACTCCGTTTTTAAAGTATAAGCATAACTTAGTAAATAAATGAGTCTTTTCAGTGACAGTACACTTAGCACGTTAGTAAACTATTATAGGAATAGTTTAGGAGAATGCTATTCATTACTTCTATTACAATGAAGCACACAAAGAGTCAGTTCAGTTCACGAGTCTATACAAATACGATACGTTTACGTGGAATACATTTACATAAATACAATATCAATACATTATAACAGAACAGAACATAATAAGGTGCTATAGCATGGAAGAAGTTCAGGATCTAACTATACCAATGAATCACTTCTACATTGTGATAGTTATATTGGGTATACATGATCATAGTAATGTGGGTGTTCGCGGCTTGCACTCATGCCAGGGTCGCGTGTTGTTCCTAGAATCTCTTGACAAGGGAGCATCCAGCATAGGATCTAGCCATCCCATTATGCCTTAACCCTCAATTAAGGCAAAATAGTACTAAAAGTAGTCACTTATTACAAATACTACAATACTTACTATCACACCCCAAAACCAAGAATGGCGGAAACGTTCTGGGGCGGAGGACGTCATGTACAGTATCAAAACAATGTAAAGTAATAAACAAGCAACAACATCATTCATTGCATTAATAATATAATTATTATACAAGTGTGTTTTGTCAAATTTTGATAAATACTAAAGCATAAATCAAAATGAGAGATGGATCTTGAACGAGCTCCATCTTCTCTAAACCTTGCATCGGTACCTGTCTATAGATCACCTGAGGATACAAGTAATTTTGAAAGCGAGTATCAGCTTTGAAGCTAGTGAGATCATAAGTATTTTAGTGTCTTAATTTGTATGTAAGAAATTGTTTGTAAATGAACTGTAAGTATGGAAAATGTAGATGAACTATAAGTATAAAAATGTTTGTAAAACAACTGTAAACGTTTGAAAAACCCTAGAAATCCCTATGATTCCTACTTTTATATAAATGTGTCTTCTACCAAGTCTTAACTGTTCTCAATGTAGTCTTGTACCAAGACTTAACTGTTCTAAATGTTCGTTTCTTGTAAAAGTGTGTAATATTCCCAAGTGTAACTATCATTATCAAAATATAGTTTTTACATTAAATGTTTAAGTGAAATGATCACTAAATATATGAAAAGGGGAAATTAATGTATTGCTGTAGTGTTGTATTATAGGAACTACTGCTGTACTAAGTACCTTAAACCGGATTTATATTCAGGTATCATGTGATAAATTGCACTATACTATTGACTGGTAACGACATACGAATGGTCGTAAAAACGGAATGGCGTTTGGCACCTGCAGACCTGCAGGTCCGGCTGTAGCTAGCAGCAAGGTGTAGGATAGTCAATCCAATATAGATCTATACGCAAACTCACGCTCTCCCTCCAAGAGAATTCTGGCTACAACTCGGGCCATGACATTTAAGGCATGCTCCGATACAGTGGATCACAATTGTTAATGTATTCATGTATATGTAATGTAATGTTACTTGTTCTAGTATCGTTGTATATGTTCTCTTCCTAGTACAGTTGTATATGTTCTTCTCTAGTATAGTTGTATATGTTCTTCTCTAGTATAGTTGTATATGTTCTTCTCTAGTATAGTTGTATATGTTCTCATAGTAGTAAGTATTGACTCATGAATGAAATGACTCATAGTATGATATTGTGTTCTAGTAATAGTTCTCCTATCTTCCTAAACTACCCATATGGTAGTTTACTAGTAATCTAACTGGTACGTATGGACATGGATGTATACCCTTGCTACCCAAGGGCATTGGATGAACTGGAAGGGCCTTTATGACTATATATGTACATATGTTATAGAACTAATATTTAAACAACCTTCGGACGAGTACCCGATATCCCACCAGACCACATCTCAAGCGCGAAAAGGAAATAGGGTGGATAGCCTTCCTAAGTCTTTTAAACATTTCTTATAAAACTATACATATAGAGGCATGCAATTTATAATATAAAAGCATAAATAAGTTTTGTAAAACCTTTGAACATAATTATTATCTTAAAAGAAGATCGACTTGATGTCAATCTTTAAAACGGTTTGAAGGCATGGGTTTGATAAAACAGTTTAGTATAAAGAAACATTTGTTTGAAACACAATTGTAAATAAGTTTGAAATGAAACATACAGAATAAAAGGTACAGTGTAATAAGGAGTTTTAAACACATAAACTGTTTAGGAAAAACATTTGAAGGAAACTGTTTGGTAAAACGGTTAATGTGTAGTAAATCATTTGAATGCTGCATATTAATCACATGTGATTGATATAATAACTAGCATAACTCTACTTATTAATCACATGTGATTGATATAATAACTAGCATGATTCTACTTGTATCCCCCCCATAAAACATTTAAAAGCAGTTTAAAACATTAATTGAGGGGTATGAACTCACCTATAGTAAGTGATTGGAATTGAACGGACTGTTATCGTAAGGAAGGATCAGACAAGTGCTTGGTGTCAAGTGAAGACTTTAGACACACACAATAATCCTAATTACATATGAAGACATATGTAAATTAATAATTAGTGATTAAAACACTAATTATACAAGTATATGCATTTTAATGCGAGGAAAACACTTTTGGTCAAGTGCTAGGAGACAAATGGGTTGCAACAAAGGAGTGCAAAGCCTCTTATGGGAGTTTATGGTCAAATGACCATATGCTTTGGAGTTTACGGCCCAGGGGAGTAAACTCCTGGCCATAAACTCACAATAAGGTCTCTAAATGAAGCTTAGAATTAATACAACACTAGCGGTGAAGAGCTTCTAGTCTTAAACAAGTGTTTGGGCCTCTTTTTAACTCCATTTAGGAGTTCATGGCCTTGGGACCACTCCCCCATGAATTTACGGACGTAAACTCATGGTAAGGAGTACCATTTGATGTTTTGAGGTTCCTAACACTTCAAGGTTATGATCTATGTTGGGTTCTAGGCATAAGGACGGAGTTAGGGTGTCATTTGACCCCTTTATAGGGGTTTACGGCCCAAGAACTTGTCTTGTCCGTAAACTCCTTAATACTTGTGATTCCTTATGTTTTCTAGGTTATAAACACTTTAGGGTTATGTCTAAATTCAAGCCTAAGCCTTAGGAAGTGTTTGTGGCATCAAAACACCCCTAACTTGTGTTTTCGGCCCATGAACCATTTGGCCATGTGTTTGCGGCCGTGAACACCCATAAGTGTTGGTACTTTGATTGTTTTGAGTCCTAGACACATCAAGGTAATGTGCTATGCTAGTCTCTTGGTTAAATGAAGGCATTTAGGGCATTTTGGCACTGAAACATGGAGTTCACGGCCCAAGAACTCCCTTGGCCGTGAACTCACTTTCACCCTTTGTTTCTAATTAATTTGTTGTCCTAAACATGCAATGGTAGGTTCTAGTTCGAGTTCTAAGGCTTTGAGGGGCATTGGGACACTTTTTGCCCTTAAAATGGAGTTTACTCCCCAAGTGTTCTTGGGCGGTTAACTCCCAAATCTTGGGGTTTTGGTCCGATTTTGATGTTTGTAAACACAATCTAAGCTATATAATATAACTAGATCGAGGTACTCACAATTTGGGATAAAACCCCGAAGATCCGTGAGAGAGAATTTTGACTTTTCTCTAAATGGAAATGTAACTAATGAACCAATATGGTTCAGTTTTCTATATATAGTCCTGGGATTTTTGGCAAAAAATATTTTTATTCCCAAAATGAACTCTAATATCTTAGAGTATTGGAATAACAGTGTTGCACAAAACCCTAGTGCATCCACTCTCCTGATATCTCCTTAAGTGTAAATCTTGAAAAACTGCCAAACTTATACTCAAAGTCTGAATTTTCACTGTAACTGTTCTACTTCTATTGGCTTCAAATCATTTGTACAGAATAGAAATTTCGGGTTGTCACTTCATCCCCCTGTTGAAGGGAATTTCGTCTCGAAATTAGAATTTAGGTAAGGAAGTAGGTACAAATTTTCGAGTCATGAGGAGGAAACTTCCTAATCGATTGGTTCTAGCGCACCTAAGTGAAATCGGGTTCTCGGTTGGCATACCAACGAACCTTCACTAACTGGCGACGGCGTTGCTTCGTCCGCTTGACCTCTTGGTCAAGGGTCACTACGGTTCTAATACGAAGGCGAGGATCTCGACGAGTGGACTTACAAGAGTCCTAATGGAAAGGTATGGTTTCACGATCGAGACGTAAAGAGTAGAATGTACGCTACTGAGTTCGCGGAGTAGGTCTAGTTTGCGAGATACAGGACTGACTCTGGTAAGAATCTCGGAGGTCCTATCTGTCTTGGATTTAGCTTTCCATGCTTTACGAAGCGTATTAAGCCATTCCCTGAGTGAGACTTCCTAAAGAACTTGGTCACTCACTTGGAATTCCAAAGGTTCTTTCTCTTGCTAAACTTCCCAGTCAAGGGCCACTCCTTGCTGGGTCAAGGTCGTATAGGTTTCTGTGATTTACGAGGGTTTCTGGATGAACTATGACAGTAGGTCTGTAAGACCTAGAATTTGGCGAAAGACTGTCGGCGTCTCTGGTGTCGACAAATTCTCAACGGTTTTGACAAATTATAAAAGTACTCAAAATTTCCCACATCACTAATAGTGTGTCACAGGAATTTAACCCATCAATTTCAAAACTCGTGCCTAGAGAACTTCGCGAAAAGTTCCTCTGAAGGAAATGTTTCCATGGGTTCCTTCTTACTACGAGGGTAGATCAGTAAGTCATTACGTGGAGAAATGACGAACTGATCCAAATAAGAAAGACGTACCCTACTCATTTAGCTCATGAAAACTATGGGCGTATTAGTCCTATTCGTAGGGTATCACTATGGACTCGAAGTTTCCGCATCGAGTTCGGAAGATAGTCTTCCGGTGTCACACCCCCGCACCAGACGGCGGAAACGTCTGAGGGCTATTGCGATTTAATTGAATACCATCACAATGATTATACATGAATCATAACATCATTCATCACCGTGCATTGAAATATTACAACCGATATTGTTTACATTCAGTACAATGTTTTAAAACATTACATTTCCAAAACATAAACCGTTCGATACTACTTAAACAAAACATCATGACATCACTGGATACATTTTCTTCGATTTACCTGTTACCTGAGAATACAAGTATTTTGAAAAAACGTCAACATATGAAATGTTGGTGAGTACATAAGTAATGTTTGAAAAGAAATGATTTGTATAATTTTGAAAACCACCAGAAAATCCGATATTTTCTGAAAAGAGTATTGTATATAAGAAAAAGTGTGAAGATCCGTAAGTATGCTTGTTGATTTCTGTAAACGTGAATAATTGTTAGACATTGTATACATCACATAGGTGAAAGTGTTGAATTCCCTAGGAAAACCCGATGTTTTCCTAATACATCAAATTACGTGTCTTATTTATTGTTATACCGATACAACGTTTTTTTTTCGATAATTCCAGGTGACATTGGATTAATTGTGGGTTGTGAGTCGTTATAATCACGCATTAATGAAAATGACTAGTTTACAACTACCAAATACAAATGATCCCTTGGGTGTCGTCCGTACTACTCACTTAATCCAACCACCCTGACTTCTCATAGCCCCACAATCGAGGAGAAAGGAGAGTATGAAGCCCCCGTTATTTCCCTAAGTCGTTCAAGGCTATCGCGAATGCGAAAGGCACTTGGCCTGACTCGCATTTGACTTCTCGACTTTGCTAGCAGTACCAATGGTCCCTTGGGGCCCAACAGCACGATAAAGCTATTGAAAGTCCTTTTACACGGAATTAGGTCATAGAAGACCCAATATCATGTAAGTGCGTTCCCTTCGGGCCTAAAGATCATGTCATTGGGCTAGCTAGGCCCAACAACCACGAATTGAAACTTTCAAGCCCAAAGATTGAATATCGACTTCTTGTAAATTTTCGCGTGTGTATTGAGGTACTATTGTTTACTGATTTTTGATTCGTTATTGATTCGATACCGAATCAATTCGTTTGGTAACAACATTGGTGTTGAAAGTGTATTTGCTATTACGTTTCGCGGGTAGCCGTGGTACTCGTATTTTATCTTGAGGGATTTATTGTTTTAAACATTAGAGTTTTCCCTTTTATGCCGCTTCTTGGATAAAATTTACACTTTTAACCCTTTATATAAAAGAATTTCCATTTTAGTCCTTAAACCATTTTTCTTGACACTTTCGTATCAAAACTTGTTGAAAAGACATTTTCAGCCCAAATTTACTTGATAAACAGGTTAAGTCCTTCAAAAACAAAATTTTCTCGGTTGAAACCCTTATTTTCATAACTTTACAATTTTGCCCTAAAATGGAAAATTTTTGCATTTTTGGTCCCTTTTGAATTTGAAAACATTAATGACCCTTGAATTAGTTTTATTACACTAGTAATCCCCTGTTTACAGAAATTTGCAGTTTCAGCCCCTCTATTTAAGAATTTTCGCAATTTGGGGCTTATTGGGCCGAAAAGCCCATTTTTAGCCCATTATGTTGAAAATTTACATTTTAAGCCCCTCAAAAGTGTTGATTTTCAGGAAAATTTAATTAGAAACTGTTTGGACTCTTTCCAACCTCTGGAAATTATCATTTGTCGATTTGGACCCTTAACTTTAGTATTTTTAACAATTTGAGCCCAAAAATGGGTTTTATGTCCAAAAGTGTTCATCCTAACCAAATAAATTATTTTTATTGACTTGATTAGTGTAAAATGGTATAAGCTATGTTTATTTCATTCCTCATGTTGTAGATCTCGGTTTTTAGGTATTTTTAGCTAACATATTAATCACATAACACATAAAATCATACATACAAGCATAAAATCACACAAGGCATACATGAAATCATAGATCTACACTTTTTTTGTATTCTCCCCCACAAAAACTTATAAAAACAGAAAAATAGGGGGATAAAGCTCACCTTGGGTGTGGTTTCGGTTTTTGAAGGAAAATGAGAAGAAAATTTGGCCTTAGCAACCCTCCTTGGAAGATCTCGAACATAGATGCTTCTAAGGTGCTAAATCATAAGTTTGAATGGATTAAGAGGTGATTTTTGGATGAAATGAAGTAGCTAGCTTAAGGATATAAGAAATTTCTTACCTTAGATGATGATTTTTTATGGAAGAAGTCCTTGAACTCTTCTTAGATCTCGAAAATATGGAGGAAAAATGAGAGAGTTTCTTGAGAGAATACTGAGTGAAATGTGTGTGTGTGTGCTTGGAATCGGCCGAGAGCAAGAGAGAGAGGGAGAAAAGGAGATGGCTTGCATGGAAGTATGGAAATGCATGGATGTATGGGTCCTCTTGCATGGAAATCCCTTGAATAATTGTGAGGTGGCACCCAACAAAGTCAACTCTCCCTCTTTATGGGCTTAGGCCGAGAATGGAGAGGGGAAAGAGGAGATTTTTGGGCTTTCTGTCCCTAAGCCCACATTATAGTTAAGTTAGATGATTTTTGGTCCTAAAAAAAATATAAATGTGATTTTTATGACCTATTAGGGCTAAATTAGGTTAATTATGGCCCAAAATGGTTCTTATAATTAATTTATTTTATCCTAGGCCCAATATGGCCCAAAATACTGAAATAAATGGAAGTGGATCCAATTAGAGCCCATTTAAGAGTTCTAAACCCAAGATGGTCATATTGGAAGCTTATTGGTCCATTGGGCCCAATAAGGAAGTCCTAGTCCAAAATGGACTTAAATGAGAACTTCTAGGGTTTCCAATTGCTTATTGACTACTTGAAATGCTTGCATGGGGTGTTTGATTGATGTTTTGTTGTCATAGAGTATGCATCATACATGCTCTTATGTTTTTGATTCATAATTTGGTTTAAATGTTGGTTACAAGGCACAAAAATTTCTAGTTGTGACATCATCCCCCCGTTAGAGGGAATTTCGTCTCGAAATTCTTTTGAAAGCTAGATTTGAGAATGCTAGAATAGGTGAGGGTACTTTTGCTTCATTTGGTCTTCGCGTTCCCACGTGAATTCTGGCACACGCTTCGAGTTCCACCGTAATTTCATGATCGGGATACGACTTTGCTTAGTACGCTTCACCTCCCTATCCATGATTTCGACCGGTTCTTCGACGAACAGGAGATTCTCGTTGATTTCAATCTCGTCAAGGGGAATGACAAGTGTTTCATCTGATAGGAACTTCTTAAGATTGGAGACATGGAACACGGGGTGTACACTATTTAGCTCCGCGGGTATCTACAGTTTGTACGCCACTCGACCTATTCGGGCAATGATCTCGAAGGGTCCAATGTATCGTGGGTTCAGCTTTCCCCATTTTCTAAAATGAATGACCCCTTTCCAAGGTGAAACTTTTAACAACACTTGATCCCCGACCTGAAACTCTAAGGGCTTTCGTCGTTTATCAGCATAGCTCTTTTGTCGGTCGCGCGATGCTTGTAATCGAGCTCTGATTTAAACTATCTTTTCCGTGGTTTCACGAATGATCTCCGGTCCCGTTAACGCCTTGTCCGATGCCAGTTTCTTAGCTAGTTGGGTGTCGCCCACCTCAGCCCAACACAACGCTGATCTAGACTTACGTCCATATAGAGCTTCGAAAGGAGCGACTTTGATGCTCGAATGGTAACTGTTGTTATATAAGAATTCAACTAAGGGTAAGTGGGTGTCCCAAGATTTCCCAAAGTCTATCACACATGCGCAAAGCCTGTCTTTGAGCGTCTGAATGGTTCGTTCGCTTTGACTGTCCGTTTGTGGGTGATAAGCGGTGCTCATGTCGAGATGGGTTCCAAGTGCTTTCTGAAGTGATTGCCAAAAACGTGAAGTGAATCTACTGTCTCTATCTGAGATAATAGACACTGGTACTCCGTGAAGCCTCACGATTTCTCGAATGTATAATCGCGTCAGTCTCTCCATCTTGTAGGATTCTTTTATTGGTAGGAAATGAGCGGATTTTGTCAGTCGGTCAACTATTACCCATATGGTGTCTATTCCATCCGACGTCTTGGGTAGCTTGGTCACAAAATCCATAGAAATCCTTTCCCACTTCCACTCGGGGATCACCGGTTGCTGTAATAACCCCGACGGCTTCTGGCACTCCACCTTTATTTTGGGACAAGTAAGGCATTTACTGACGTAGGTGGCAATTTCTACCTTCATGTTAGGCCACCAATAATGTTGTTTAATATCCAAATACATCTTGTCCGAACCGGGATGGATGGAGTATCGCGTCTTGTGGGCTTCATTCATGACCACCTCCCTAAATCCTCCGAGTTTAGGGACCCAAATACGGTTCATGAAATAGTATACTCCGTCCACTTTTACTTCTAGATTCTTTTCCATTCCGCGTAATGCTTCGCTTGCTCTGTTTTCCGTCTTTGTGGCATCTGACTGGGCTACCCCGATCTGAGTGGTTAGGTGAGATTGGATGGTTATTGAGAGAGTTTTTGCGCGACGATTAGAGTACTCCTTCCGGCTCAAGGCATCAGCTACCACGTTGGCCTTGCCCGGGTAATACTTGATTTCACACTCATAATCATTTAATAATTCAACCCATCTTCGTTGCCTCATATTCAGCTCTTTCTGATTCAAGATGTGCTGGAGACTCTAGTGGTCTGTGAATATGGTGTACTTTGTACCATAAAGGTAATGCCTCCAAATCTTCAGAGCAAAGACCATAGCTCCCAATTCTAGGTCATGGGTCATATAATTCACTTCGTGTGTCTTTAGTTGGCGGGTTGCGTAAGCTATCACTCTTCCACGTTTCATGAGAACGCAACCTAAACCCTGATTCGACGCGTCACAGTAGACTATGAAATCTTTCGTTCCCTCTGGTAGAGATAGTACCGGGGCACTACAGAGGGCTTGCTTTAGGGTTCGGAATGCAACTTCTTGTTTTTCCATCCATTTGAATGGTATGCCCTTTTGTGTAAGCGAGGTAAGTGGCTTGGCGATCTTAGAGAAGTTTTGAATGAACCTCCTATAGTAGCCTACTAGGCTGTGAGAACCCCCATATTTTCCAAAAGCGATGTAACACTCAAAAGTCAAATACAACGAAAACTATTTGGAATCAACGAAATTAACCTCAAAAATAAAATGTTCAAATATCTAAATTGGGATACATCAAATATAAGATATCGTGCCAAGGTTTCCAAAAACATAAAGAACATTTGAAACCGAGTTATATTGAAGAAATTATAACCACGCGAACATTTACGACACACCATTAAAACATTGTTTAACATAAAAAGTGAAATTACAATAAAATGCATTTTAGACTTAAGAATCTAAACAAAAGTTGTAGAGTCCGTTACTGTAAACGTACATAAAAAGATCGCCCAAACTGGACCTCGTATGAAGAAGTTAGAAATTTTCTAAGTTTCGTAATAGTGGTAGGGGGCTAAAAACTCGAATTGAAGATCGAGCGTTATTTAGCAATTACAACCTAAACGAAAGTCGAAGACCTCCACGATAGGAGTAAAATGATAAAAAGACAAACCAAAACCGACATCGAATAAAGAAGATATGAATTTTTAACGAACTTTAGTAGTCACGGCCTATTAAAAAGATATCATTAAAAATAAAGTCAAAGCTAGCCGATGGAGTCTAAATGAAAGTTGTAGAGCATAATCTCACCTACGCGTGGAAATAAAAACCACGAAAAACGGAGCCCGTACGCGAAAGTTACGGAATTTAGAAGACGGAAGTCGGGATTACGCCCAGCGTAATATAGGAGTACGCCCAGCGTACTTAGGAGCAGGGTCGAGTCCCATCGGCTGCAGCTCTACGCCTAGCTAGACTCGAGTCGTAAGCAATGACGCAAAGTTACGCCCAGCGTAACGTGTACGCCCAGCGTACTCGACTTTCCAGCACTATAAATAGAAGGCATGACCTTCGGGTTTTAGCACACCTTCTCTAAACTATCAATCACCCTCTCATACTTTCAAGCCCCGGAAGATGTCCCGACGCCCTCACTTTCCGCACCCGAGCCCACGACGAAGATTCTACGCTACCGAGATCCCCGAAGAGCACGAAGACGCAGCTTTCCGCGGTCGAAGTTCTGCTCGACTCTAGTCCCACTCTCTTCAAACCAAACAAGTGAGTTCATACCCCTACTTTTCAAGTCTTTTCATGTTTTAGGGGGGGGGGGGGGGGAAATACAAGTACAATACAAGCAGAAGTATCGTTTTAATAACATAAATGTATCATCTATCTTATTGATTATCGATACCAACATCTTTACGTATAAAGGGCTAATATATCATCAAGTTATTTTCACTAAATGGAACATACTTTCTGACAAACTATAACGGGTATAGTTAGCAAGTTATTCACACATTTTTACATATACATCTTGAAAAATGAAATACTAACAAATGAAGTAAAGTCTTTCTTATCGTAAATCTATTTATACCAAGCAATGTGAGATATTCAAACTTCTACGTACTCTTATGTATGAATTTCTAGTCATGTATTATATACCATAATCTCTTGGAGGGAGAGCGTGATACTTGTGTATAGATCTATACGGGATTGACAACCCCGCACCTAAGTTGTTAGCAACAGTTCGACCGGCAGGTCTGGGGTGACAAATGTCATAACACTACAACACCTGAAGAGTGTTCTTACAGGCAGTCAGTGTCGATAGTATGGTTATAAAACTCACATGAAAGTATAAAAACAAGTTTGATTTACGAGATTCATACATGCATTCAGTATTTACATTAGATTGGAACACCAAGTTTATCTTTATTATTCAAGTACGTAAAACACTAACGCACTCCAACTCTGGGAACTTTTCAAACTATATATATAGAAAATATTGGATTTTCTGAAAACCACATTCATCGATTTTCTACCAAAAGGACATACTTTTCAATACAAAACACTTATGAACTCACCAACTTAATTGTTGACACTTTTTCGAAACCACTTGTATTTCTCAGGTAATCAGTAATACAGGTAACCACCAACTTTTGAAGAAGGAACGCTAAGGACGCTTATTATTAAACATTTATATCATCATATTGTAATATTCTTTTGCAAATATGTATAACGCAACAATATACGTTTTTATTATATATATGATGGTTGTGTTACTTTCTTTACAATATTCAATTGTTGTGATACTACGTGAAGTCATCCATCCCCGAATGTTTCCGCCATTCTGGTTTGGGGGTGTGACAGATTGGTATCAGAGCATTGTTTATAGTGAACTAAGTGTATCGAACCGCATAAGATATACAAACTATAAATGCAAAAGGGACCAAAAACCCTCTGACAAAACGTTTTCATAAACAATATATTTTCTTTTAAAAATATACATTTTTACTCACATGTATTAGTCTCGTATTATGACAAGTTTTCTAAAAAGCATTAAGGCAAGTTGCGACACTACAATTGGGCCTCGGGGTATGTAATCAAATCGAGAATAAATATAGCCTGATCAACTATATTTATCCTGGATTTGACCAATGTACGTCGAGGAATGGTCGTAGTGGACAACAAGCCAAAAACTTACCAAATAAAATTATTTTAGATTTGTCAATTTGAAATACTATAGGAGTATTGTTATAAATAATAGTACAATGAAAAGCTTGCGCTCCGTAAGATATAGTTAAAAGTAGGATGTCGTTAAATAGAAAATTCTTTTCTTATGAAATTCTCATACCTCTATCCTAGTATAGACAAATGGCCAGATTCCATTTACTGGGAGATCCCTACTACCCAAACCAAGGCAACGACGGCTGGATAGAAGAAGACTCAGAGGAAGACCCGGAGGAAATCGAAGAGGAAGTCGAAGAAGAATTTGAATTCGAAGTCAGAGAGGAATTCGAAGTCGACGAGGAGGTCGAGGAAATTACTAGTGGAACAGACTCCGAGTCGGAAGTAATCGACCCTCCCATCCCTCATCCTCCCGAAATCAGACCATATCAACCAGGACCCATGCCCATGTGGGGAAGCCACCTCTACTACTGCAGCCGCCAACTAGGTGTACGACCTCCTTTCGGCATGTGTCGAGATTTTTACAATGTCAGTGGGGGAGGCTCAGCTGATCGATCACTTCCTGTTATTGTGGGCACTATAGCTACCCAAAACTACCATGCGGACAAGCAAGCAGCCAAAGTTCGCGAGATCAATGCTACTACACAAGGTGACGCCGCAGACATCTGTCGTCTGGAAGGACTACACGAAAATACCCAAATCTACACAGGTACGCTTCAGAATCAAATGGTGACAGCACTAGCAGAAATAAGAGAGGTGAAAGAACAACAAGCAGATTTTGAAAGGCGCCTGATGGGAGTCAAGCAGTCGGATGTCGAATCCAGCTCCAAACGTACAACACGCCGCAAGTAGAACTTGCTCAACTCCAACAATTTTGATACAGCATAGGACCTCGGATAAAGTGTTTCTCTTATTTCCTTTGTATCTGTAATCGGAGACCACTTCATTGGTCGAAATTTTCCTAAAACATGAAGCATAATGTAACACACCTTAGGTGTGACATATATAAATATGAAGTACTTCTTTATATACCTCTCAAAACTTATGGGATTAACTAAATTACTATACCTACCTTGAAACCATAAACTAAAGTCAAAACAAATTACAAAATACAACTAACCCTCTAGCAGACGATTGTCAAAACATTAGAAACTTATAGTATTCATTCTTATTTTCTCTACCAGAACATGCCTCCTTGTAGATCAGCACGCAGAAACTCAACTTCAACACCACCTCCACCACCTCCTCCAATTATGGATGTCGCTATGTTCCAAACTGCTGTAACCGCCGTTGTAAACGCAGTGATGGCTCAAATGAGCAACAACGGGTCGGGAGGAGGAACAAACAGCTTTACAAATGGCCAAGGTCAAGGCCGTTCAGGGGTATGCACTTACAAAGACTTCACCAACGGAAAACCTATTCCTTTTTATGGGATTGGGGGAGTATTGGCTCTATCCCAAAGGATAGAGAAAACGGAAGCTGTATTTGAAATTTGCACATGCCCTGAAGAAAGCAAAGTAAAATTTGCTGCTTTTACTTTCTCTGAATGCGCCCTGACATGGTGGAACGGCCACGTCAAGACACTAACCTTAGTGGTGGCAAACTCCATGGGTTGGGAAAACCTGAAACGAATGCTCCTTTGAGAGTACTGCCCAAGAGGCGAGATTCAGAAACTCGAACAGGATTTGTGGGGCCTTTTGATGGTAGGCTCGGATATCGCAGGCTACACCAACAGGTTCAATGATTTAATAACACTTTGCGCAGGAATGTTGATCCTGGAAAGCCAAAAGGTCGAGAGATACATCTGGGGACTATCACCCCAACATCGAGGAAGTGTGTTCGCTTCTAAACCCATGACCTTCGACAGCGCCAAGGAACTGGCACAATCTCTCGTTGATCATGGTGTATGTCAAGGAGTCATGGCTATCATGGCTGAACCAACCAAAGGGAACAACAACAACGAGATCAATACCAACAACAACAGCAAGAAGAAATTCAGGAACAAGAGAAAGGGGCAAACTTCGCAAGAACCTTCAAAGAAACAAATGTTTGCGGTTCATGTTGCTACTACTCCCACCACAACTCCTGCTACCCCTGCGCCAACAAAACCATATGCGGGGAACCTGCCCAAGTGCAACAAATGCAACTACCATCACCACGGTAATTGCCGCGAGATGCACTGTAATAACTGCGACAGGAAAGGGCACACAACCCATTTCTGTAAGGCACCAGCGCGACCAGTCACTCAAGTTCCTGGTACTGGGATAAGCCAGGAATGTTATGGGTGTGGAGAAACTGGGCACTTCAAGAGGGACTGCCCCAAGACAAGGAACATTGGCGGTGTTGGGAGAGTGCTGGCAATAGGTCAAAATGAAGCAATAGCCGACCCAACGATAGTTACGGGTACGTTTCTCCTTGATAACATTTATGCATGCATACTCTTTGACTGCGGTGTGGAGAGAAGTTTTGTGAGTCATAAATTCAAACACTTACTTAATCAAAGACCCCAACCACTCAATAAAATATTCACTATAGAAATGGATAATGGTAAAACGGAAAGCACAAGCGATATGTACGTAGGGTGCACATTAAATTTAAACCAACACTTATTTCAAATCGACCTTATGCCCATTTCGATAAGAAGTTTTGATGTAATCATCGGTATGGACTGGCTAAGTCTGCACCGTCCCGATATTCTTTGTCAAGAAAAGGCCGTTCGTCTCAACCTGCCCAATGGCGAAACACTTGTCATCTATGGAGACAAACCTAGTTCAAATTTACAAATCATCTCCTGTGTTAAAGCACAAAAATATCTTCGCAAGGAATACCATGCCTTTTTAGCCCTCGTAGTAGACCAGAAACAAGAACCAAAGAACATTAAAGACATTCCGGAAGTCTGCAACTTCCCAGATATTTTCCCAGAAGATCTTCCAGGAATTCCACCAGAGCGCCAAGTTGAGTTGAGAATCGACTTAATCCCTGGAGCTACTCCAGTAGCAAAGTCGCCTTACCGTTTAGCCCCAGCCGAGATGCAAGAACTGTGCAGTCAATTAAACGAGCTGCTGAGCAAGGGCTTCATCAGACCGAGCTTCTCACCATGGGGAGCACCGGTCCTATTCGTGAAAAAGAAGGACGGATCCTTTCGCATGTGCATCGATTATCAGGAGCTTGAACAAACTCATGATCAAGAACCGATATCCCCTACCGCACATAGACGATATGTTCGACCAACTACAGGGAGCAAGCTACTTCTCAAAGATCGATCTAAGATCTGGTTAACACCAACTGCGAGTGCTGGAAGGAGACATCCCCAAAACGGCCTTCCGGACACGCTATGGTCACTACGAGTTTGTAGTAATGCCCTTCAAGTTGACAAATGCTCCAGCAGTCTTCATGGACTTGATGAACCGAGTATGCCGTCCCTTCCTGGATAAATTCGTGGTCGTGTTCATAGATGATATACTAATCTATTCAAGAAGGCAGGAAGAACACAGCCAACACCTCCGCCAACTTTTGGAAACATTAAGGGAAGAGAAGCTTTACGCAAAATTTTCAAAGTGCGAATTTTGGATTCGGGAAGTGGATTTCCTAGGACATGTAGTAAGAAAGGAGGGTATACATGTGGATCCTTCTAAGATCAAGGCAATAGAGAGTTGGACGACTCCAAGAACCCCTACAGAAATCCGACAATTTTTGGGACTCGCCGGGTATTACCGAAGGTTCATACAAATTTTCTGCAAGATTGCCAAGCCATTCACCACCCGAACTCAGAAGAGTGTGACCTTCGACTGGGGAGAAAAACAAGACACTGCATTTCAAACGCTAAAGCGAGCCTTATGTAGTGCGCCCATCCTAACCTTGCCAGAAGGAACGGAGAACTTTGTGGTCTATTGCGATGCATCAAACCAAGGACTTGGGTGTGTCCTGATGCAACGAGGGAAGGTCAACGCCTACGCCTCAACGCAACTAAAGACGCACGAAGTGAACTACACAACGCACGATCTTGAGCTTGGAGCAGTCGTCTTCGCTCTAAAGATATGGAGGCACTATCTCTACGGCACGAAATGTACAATCTTCACCGATCATAAAAGCCTCCAACATATCCTCAACCAGAAAGAACTCAACATGAGACAAAGACGGTGGGTAGAACTACTAAATGATTATGAATGCGATATTCAATATCATCCCGGAAAGGCTAACGTGGTGTCCGATGCACTCATCAGGAAAGAATACTCAGGCCGCAAAGTGAAGTCTTTAACCATGACAATCCATTCACACCTGTCCACGCAAATCAAGGAAGCCCAAATAGAAGCCTTAGCTTCTGAAAATGTGACAGGGGAAGCCTTAAGGGGAATGGATAAGAAGTTTGAGGTCAAGAATGATGGAGTTCATTACTTCATGGATCGGATCTGGACGCTAAAGTTTGGCGGATTTAGAGAAGTCGTCATGAACGAAGCCCATAAAACACGATAATCCATACACCCCGGCTCCGAATGGAAGTGGGAACGTATAACCATGGATTTCATAACCAAACTACCCAGAACGGCATGCGGACTCGACACTATCTGGGTGATCGTCGACAGGTTAACTAAATCAGCACACTTCCTACCGATCAAAGAGACGGATAAATTAGAGAAGCTAACTAGGACATACCTCAGAGAAATTGTACGACTACATGGTGTGCCCATATCTATTATCTCAGACCAAGATAGTAGATTCACCTCAAGGTTCTGGCAGTCACTACAAAAATCGCTAGGGACAAGACTGGACATGAGTACTGCTTATCACCCACAAACCGACGGCCAGAGTGACAGAACCATACAAACCGTAGAAGATATGTTGAGATCTTGCGTAATCGATTTTGGAAAAGCATGGGATACCCATCTACCCTTGGTCAAATTCTCGTACAACAATAGCTACAACACTAGTATCAAGGCTGCCCCGTTCGAAGCCCTCTACGGCCGAAAATGCAAGTCACCTCTGTGCTGGGCCGAAGTGGGGGACACACAACTAACAAAAGGACAAGCAACAAACAACACGCTCACTGGACCAGAAATCATAAGGGAAACTACGGAGAAGATTATTCAGATCCGGGAACGTCTAAAAGCATCAAGGGACAGACAAAAGAGTTACGCGGATAAAAGACGGAAACCCTTGGAATTCCAAGTTGGAGATCGAGTCCTACTAAAGGTTTCGCCCTGGAAGGGATTAATACGCCTCGGGAAGCACGGGAAACTGAACCCAAGATACATCGGACCATTCGAGATCCTTGCCAGGATCGGTCCAGTGGCTTACAAACTTAGATTACCTTAGGAGCTCCACAACGTACACTCTACCTTCCACGTATCAAACCTAAAGAAGTGCTTGTCCGATGAGACCCTTCTCATCCCTCTAGACGAAATTGCAATAAATGAGAATCTCCAATTCGTAGAGGAACCAGTAGAGATCATGGATCGGGAAATAAAAAGGACTAAACAAAGCCGCATACCTATTGTAAAGGTCTGCTAGAACGCCAAGCGAGGACCTGAATACACCTGCGAACGCGAGGATCAGTTGAAACAAAAGTACCCGCATCTTTTTCCTAACCTGTAAACTCTATCTTAGATTAAATTTAGGGAAGAAATTCCCCTAACGGGGGGATGATGTGACAACCCCCATATTTTCCAAAAGCGATGTAACACTCAAAAATCAAATACAACGAAAACTATTTGGAATCAACGAAATTAACCTCAAAAATAAAATGTTCAAATATCTAAATTGGGATACATCAAGTATTAGATATCGTTCCAAGGTTTCCAAATACATAAAGAACATTTGAAACCGAGTTATATTGAAGAAATTATAACCATGCGAATATTTACGGCACACCGTTAAAACATTATTTAACATAAAAAGTGAAATTACAATAAAATTCATTTTAGCCTTAAGTATCTAAACAAAAGTTGTAGAGTTCGTTAAACTGTAAACGTACATAAAAAGATCGCCCAAATTGGACCTCGTATGAAGAAGTTACGAATTTTCTAAGTTTCGTAACAGTAGTAGAGGGCTAAAAACTCGAATCGAAGATCGAGCGTTATTTAGCAATCACAACCTAAACGAAAGTCGAAGACCTCCACGATAGGAGTAAAATGACGAAAACCGACATCGAATAAAGAAGATATGAATTTTTAACGAACTTTAGCAGTCACGGCCTATTAAAAACATATCATTAAAAATAAAGTCAAAACTAGCCGACGGAGTCTAAATGAAAGTTGTAGAGCATAATCTCACCTATGCGTGGATATAATCAACGCGAAAAACGGAGCCCGTACGTGAAAGTTACGGAATTTAGAAGACAAAAGCCGGGATTACGCCCAACATAATATAGGAGTACGCCCAGCGTACTTAGGAGCAGGGTCGAGTTCCATCAGCTGCAGCTCTACACCTAGCTAGACTCGAGTCGTAAGCCATGACGCAAAGTTACGCCCAGCGTACTCGACTTTCCAGCACCATAAATAGAAGGCTTGACCTTCGGGTTTTAGCACACCTTCTCTAAACTCTCAATCACCCTCTCATACTTTCAAGCCCCAGAAGCTGTCCTGACGCCCTCGGTTTCCGCACCCGAGCCCCCAACGATGATTCTACGCTACCGAGATCCCCGAAGAGCTCGAAGACGCAACTTTTCGCTGTCGAAGTTCTGCTCGACTCTAGTCCCACTCTCTTCAAACCAAACAAGTGAGTTCATACCCCTACTTTTCAAGTCTTTTCATGTTTTAGGGGGGGGGGGAATACAAGTACAATACAAGCAGAAGTATCGTTTTAATAACATAAATGTATCATCTATCTTATTGATTATCGATACAAACATCTTTACGTATAAAGGGCTAATATATCATCAAGTTATTTTCACTAAATGGAACATACTTTCTGACAAACTATAGCGGGTATAGTTAGCAAGTTATTCACACATTTTTACATATACATCTCGAAAAACGAAATATTTTCAAATGAAGTAAATTCTTTCTTATCGTAAATCTATTTATACCAAGCAATGTGAGATATTCAAACTTCAACGTACTCATATGTATGCATTTCAAGTTCTGTATTATATACCATAATCTCTTGCAGGGAGAGCGTGATACTTGTGTATAGATCTATACGGGATTGACAACCCCGCACCTAAGCTGGTAGCTACAGTTAGACCGGCAGGTCTGGGGTGACAAATGTCATAACACTACAACACCTGAAGAATGTTGTTACAGGTAGTCAGTGTCAATAGTATGGTTATAAAACTCACATGAAAGTATAAAAACAAGTTTGATTTACGAGATTCATACATGCATTCAGTATTTACATTAGTTTGGAACACCAAGTTTATCTTTATTATTCAAGTACGTAAAACACTAACGCACTCCAACTCTAGGAACTCTTCAAACTATATATATATATATATATATATATATATATATATATATATATATATATATATATATATATATATATATATATAGAAAATATTGAATTTTCTAAAAACCACATTCATCGATTTTCTACCAAAAGGACATACTTTTCAATACAAAACACTTATGAACTCATCAACTTAATTGTTGACACTTTTTCGAAACCACTTGTATTTCTCAACGAATCAGTAATACATGTAACCACCAGCTTTTGAAGAAGGAACGCTAAGGAATTTATTATTAAACATTTATATCATCATAGTGTAATATTCTTTTGCAAATATGTATAACGCAACAATATATGTTTTTATTATATATATGATGGTTGTGTTACTTTCTTTACAATATTCAATTGCTGTGATACTACGTGAAGTCATCCACCCCTGAATGTTTCCGCCATTCTGGTTTGGGGGTGTGACATAGGCCTAAGAATTGATGAATTTATGTGGGTGTTGTCGGGACTGCCCATCCTTCAACGGCTTTGACCTTAGAAGGATCCAAATGAATTCCTTCTTGACTAACAACATGACCTAGGAAGTTCACGCTACGGAGCCAGAACTCACACTTGGAGTGTTTTGCGTATAGCTTTTCCGTTCGCAGGGTTTCTAGGATTTGTCGGAGATGTTGGCCATGCTCTTCCTCGCTTCAGGAATAGACGATAATGTTGTCAATGAAGACGATGACAAAGTTGTCGAGGAATGGACGACAAATTCGGTTCATCAGGTCCATAAATGCGGCTGGGGCATTTGTCAAACCGAAGGGCATTACGAAAAATTCATAATGTCCGCAACGAGTTCGGAAAACGGTTTTAGGAATATCCTCTTCCCGGACCTTGAGTTGATGGTACCCGGACCGTAGATCTATCTTAGAGAAGTAACTAGCTCCTTCGAGCTGGTTAAATAGATCGTCGATTCATGGGAGTGGATAGCGATTTTTAACGGTGAGTTTATTTAAATCCCTGTAATCGATGCACATTCTAAAAGATCCGTCCTTCTTTTTGACAAAGAGGACCAGAGCTCCCCATGGCGAGTAGCTAGGTCGGATGAATCCCTTGCCCAGGAGTTCGCTGAGTTGGCTGGACAGTTCCTGCATTTCAGCAGGAGCTAGCCGGTAAGGCGATTTAGCGAGAGGGCTTGCTCCTGGAACGAGGTCAATTCGGAACTCAATTTGTCTCTCTGGGGGTACTCCAGGAAGATTTTCAGGAAATACGTCTGGGAATTCACGTGCTACTGGAATGTCTTGAATGTTAACCTCCTCCTTGGTTTTTTCCACTATGTGAGCCAAGAACGTCAAATCTTTCTTTCATAGGTGCTTCTATGCCTAGACACATGAGATGAGACGAAAGTTCGTGCTAGGTTTGTCTCCGTAAATAAATAGGGTTTCGTGATTGGGAAGGCGAAGGCGAACGACCTTCTCGTGACACATAATTTCAGCATGTGGGTGCTTAACCAGTCCATGCCAATAATCACATCGAAACTCCTAATGCAAACAGGCATTAAGTCTATTCGAAAGGCGTGTTGATTTAAGGTTAGGGTACATCTGATGTAGATTTCCCTAGTGGATTCAGTTTTCCCATTGGCCATTTCCACCGTAAAGGTTTCATTGAGCTTCTGGGGTTGTTGTTTTAACAAATGTTTAAACTTATTGCTCACAAAACTTCGCTCTGCTCCAGTGTCAAAGAGGATGCATGCATAAGTGGGGTTTAGGGGAAACGTACCGGTAACAACAGCAGGATCCTGAATCGCCTCCCCCTGAACCATGGTCAGTACCCTTCCTGTTCCTCCATTTCCGAGATTGTTATTGTTAGGGAAATCTCGACAGAAATGCCCAGTCCTTCCACACCCATAGCAGGTGTGGCTAGGTCCTGCATTGTTGCCGCCGGTGTTGATGTTGTTGTTGCGGTTGTTGTTGTTGTTGCTTCCCTGTTGTTGATTCTGGGGAGGGTAAGTCCTGCAATACCTTGCCGTGTGTCCCTTCCGATTGCAACTGGTGCACTGCAGCTCCTTGCATTCTCCATTGTGATGGAAACCACATTTGTTGCACTTGGGAAGATTACTGGAATAAGGTCTAGGAGCATTCGGAGCAGCTAAGGCTGGAGCATGTGGTGTGGCCAGAACTTGTGCGGTGGCAGCATTGACTGTCACTGTCTGCTGCTTCTTGGAAGTCTCGGAGCCTTGACGCCCCTTTCTCTTGTTGTTCTTCCCCTTCTTGCCATAACTTTCCTTCTTGGCTTCCGCCTCCGCTGGCTTCTCACCCTTCTTGTTGTTGTGGTCATACAACTTCTTGGTCAATCTCTTGGCGCTGTCGAAAGTTTCAGGATTTGCAGCTATCATGTTTCCTTGGATCGGAGAGGTTAGTCCCCAGATGAATCTCTCGATCTTCTTTCCTTCCGTGGTGATCATGCCAGGATATAAAAGAGATATTTCGCTAAACCTTGATATGTAGGCATCTATATCAGCATTCCGGACAGTGAGGTTCCACAGCTCTTGCTCCATTTTCTGAATTTCACCTCGAGGGCAGTATTCGACCATCAACATTTCTTTCATTACTATCCATGGCATGGAATTGGCTACGGGGAGTGTCATGGCTTCCACGTGTCCGTTCCACCAAGTAAGCCCTTGGTTAACAAAAGTGCATGCAGCAAACTTCACCTTCATCTCTTCAGGGCAATCGCATATCTCGAACACCGATTCCACCTTTTCGATCCATCGTTTCAGGGTGATCACTCCTCCAGTGCCGTTAAAGGTTCGTGGTTTGGCGTTTGTGAATTCCTTGTAGGTACATGTTTTGGTGGGTCCTTGATTCATTCCGTTGTTCTAACTCCCGGCCCCTTGTCCGTTGCCTCCTCCATTGCTCCCTTGGTGAATTTGTGCCATTGCTGCAGTGACCGCAGCAGATACGGCTGCCTGGAATGCAGTGGAGTCAACTTCGGGTGGGGTTGGTCCATGGTGTCTGCGAGTAGGTCGGCGAGGCATCTTTCTGTCATGAAACGGAAAGATGTTGAGTGTATGTGGTTTTTGTGAGGTTGTGATCCTACCGACTAGGTGCATGGTACGAACTTAAGTACTTCTACAAATTAGCATACATGAGTGATATTAGTTCGACAGCATAACGACTCTATGAGTAGTGTAGTCACTTAAACATAGAGTCGAGGTACATAGCATAGATCCTAATGGCCTAGTAAGATACGTCCATCCCTAATCGCGATGACCTGTGCCCGGGGGTGGTGCTAAGGAAGTGGATGCTCCCTTAAGACGAGCCACCTGTCATTATGCGTCCTTGAGTCGAGACTCCCACCTCACCTGCCTCATATGGAACTCTCGAAGAACGTCCTGTGTCTCCTGCTCTGCACGCTCGACCCTAGTCCACAGCTGGCGTACCTGGTCGGCGGTGCTCTGAGCGAGGTCGCCGGTGTTCCATAACCGTCTCACCATGACCGGAAGGGCTCGATCGGCCGGTCCTCCGTCCCTCAAGTCAAAGAACTCACGTGACATGCCGAACGGGGTCGCTGTCCCTGTTGTGTGCTCCATCTCCAAAGATAAATACCCCAGGGGGTGTAGGACCAGTGGGGCCCACCCGGTAAGCAGGCACTCTAATCGGGTAAGGGGGGTTGATGACTTCGGACTACACGTCCGAATCACCCCCTTCACTGTCGTCGGGTTCCTCCTCAAAGTTTCCTTCATCTTCTTCCTCCTCCTGTTCTTCTTCGGGTTCGGCAGGTTCGCCCTCGATTCCTGCCTCCGGTTCCCCGTTAGATTCCTCCTCAGGGTCATCCTCAGGCTCTTCATCGATCCATCCGTTATTTCCCTGGTTAGGGAAGTAAGGATCTCCGGGGTGATCTATTGTACAGACCAAACAGACCAAACAGACATTCTCTTTTTGGTCATAAAGGGGTATGTTTTTGGGTTCCCTAGCTATCACGATCTCCTCAGGACGTGTGATAGTGATACCTTGGAGGGAACGTAGTTGATCAGGCTACATCTGCTCCTTGATACAACTAAGAACAGTCCTGGATTAACCAAGATACCAGCATTATCTTGTTTGGTTCGGTTTTAGGTTCTTGTTCCTAATACAAGCAAGGGTGTTTTATTGTTATGTTTTACTTGTTTTGTTCAGAGTTGTGTTAGTCCCTCTTTTGGGTTTATAGCTGCATATCAATGTGTGGTTAGATATGCTAGTTCACTATAAACAGAGCTCTGATACCAACTTGTCGCACCCCGAACCAGACGGCGGAAACGTCTGAGGGTTATTGTGACTTAATTGAATACCATCACAATGATTATAGATGAACCATAACATCATTCATCACCATGCATTGAAATATTACAACCGATATTGTTTACATTCAGTAGATTGTTTTAAAACATTACATTTCCAAAACATAAACCGTTCGATACTAATTAAACAAAACATCATGACATCACCGGATACATTTTCTTCGATTTACCTGTTAGCTGAGAATACAAGTATTTTGGAAAAACGTCAACATATGAAATGTTGGTGAGTTCATAAGTAATGTTTGAAAAGAAATGATTTGTATAATTTTCAAAACCACCAGAAAATCCGATATTTTCTGAAAAGAGTATGGTATATAAGAAAAAGTGTGAAGATCCGTAAGTATGCTTATTGATTTCTGTAAACGTGAATAATTGTTAGACTTTTTATACATCACATGGGTGAAAGTGTTGAATTTCTTAGGAAAACCCGATGTTTTCCTAATACATCAAATTACGTGTCTTATTTATTGTTATACCGATACGACGTTTGTTTTCGATAATTCCAGGTGACATTGGATTAATTATGGGTTGTGAGTCGTTATAATCACGCATTAATGAAAATGACTAGTTTACAACTACCAAATACAAACGATCCCTTGGGCGTCGTCCGTACTACTCACTTAATCCAACCACCTTGACTTCTCATAGCCCCACAACCGAGGAGAAAGGAGAGTACGAAGCCCCCGTTATTTCCCTAAGTCGTTCAAGGCTATCGCGAATGCGAAAGGCACTTGGCCTGACCCGCATTTGACTTCTCGACTTTGCTAGCAGTGCCAATGGTCCCTTGGGGCCCAACAGCACGATAAAGCTATTGAAAGTCCTTTTACACAGAATTAGGTCATAGAAGACCCAATATCATATAAGCGCGTTCCCTTCGGGCCTAAAGATCATGTCATTGGGCTAGCTAGGCCCAACAAGCACGCTTTGAAACTTTCAAGCCCAAAGATTGAATATTTACTTCTCGTAAATTTTCGCGTGTGTATTGAGGTACTATTGTTTATTGATTTTTGATTCGTTATTGATTCGAGACCGAATCAATTCGTTTGGTAACGATATTGGTGTTGAAAGTGTATTTGCTATTACGTTTCGCCGGTAGCCATGGTACTCGTATTTTATCTTGAGGGATTTAATGTTTTAAACATTAGAGTTTTCCCATTTATGCCCCTTCTTGGATAAAATTTACACTTTTAACCCTTTATATAAAAGAATTTCCATTTTAGTCCTTAAACCATTTTTCTTGACACTTTAGTATCAAAACTTGTTGAAAAGACATTTTCAGCCCAAATTTACTTGATAAACAGCTTAAGTCCTTGAAAAATGAAATTTTCTCGGTTGAAACCCTTATTATCGCAACTTTACAGTTTTGGCCCAAAATGGAAAATTTTTGCATTTTTGGTCCCTTTTGACTTTGAAAACATTTTTGACCCTTGAATTAGTTTTATTACACTAGTAATCCCCTGTTTTACAGAAATTTGTAGTTTCAGCCACTCTATTTAAGAATTTTCGCAATTTGGGGCTTATTGGGACGAAAAGCCCATTTTTAGCCCATTATGTTCAAAATTTACATGTTAAGCCCCTCAAAAGTGTTGATTTTCAGGAAAATTTAATTAGAAACTGTTTGGACTCTGTCCAACCTCCAGAAATTATCATTTGTCGATTTGGGCCCTTAGCTTTTTTGTTTTTAACAACTTGAGCCCAAAAATGGGTTTTATGTCCAAAAGTGTTCATCTAACCAAATAAATTATTTTTATTGACTTGATTAGTGTAAAATGGTATAAGCTATGTTTATTTCATTCCTCATGTTGTAGATCTCGGTTTTTAGGTATTTTTAGCTAACATATTCATCACATAACACATAAAATCATACGTACAAGCATAAAATCACACAAGGCATACATGAAATCATAGATCTACACATTTGCTTGTATTCTCCCCCAGAAAAACTTATTAAAACAGAAAAATAGGAGGTATGAAGCTCACCTTGGGTGTGGTTTCGGTTTTGGAAGGAAAATGAGAAGAAAATTCGGCCTTAGCAACCCTCCTTGGAAGATCTCGAACATAGATGCTTCTAAGGTGCTAAATCATAAGTTTGAATGGATTAAGAGGTGATTTTTGGATGAAATGAAGTAGCTAGCTTAAGGATATAAGAAATTTCTTACCTTAGATGATGATTTTTTATGGAAGAAGTCCTTGAACTCTTCTTAGATCTCGAAAATATGGAGGAAAAATGAGAGAGTTTCTTGAGAGAATAGTGAGTGAAATGTGTGTGTGTGTACTTGGAATCGGCCGAGAGAAAGAGAGAGAGGGAGAAGAAGAGATGGCTTGCATGGAAATATGGGAATGCATGGATGTATGGGTCCTCTTTCTTGGAAATCCCTTGAATAATTGTGAGGTGGCACCCAACAAAGTCAAGTCTCCCTCTTTATGGGCTTGGGCTGAGAATGGAGAGGGGAAAGAGGAGATTTTTGGGCTTTTTGTCCCTAAGCCCACATTATAGTCAAGTTAGATGATTTTTGGTCCTAGAAAAATATAAATGTGATTTTTATGACCTATTAGGGCTAAATTAGGTTAATTATGGCCCAAAATGGTTCTTATAATTTATTTATTTTATTCTAGGCCCAATATGGCCCAAAATATTGAAATAAATGGAAGTGGATCCAATTAGAGCCCATTTAAGAGTTCTAAATCCAAGATGGTCATATTGGAAGCTTATTGGTCCATTGGGCCCAATAAGCAAGTCTTAGTCCAAAATGGACTTAAATGAGAACTTCTAGGGTTTCCAATTGCTTATTGACTACTTGAAATGCTTGCCTGGGGTGTTTGATTGAAGTTTTGTTGTCATAGAGTATGCATCATACATGCTCTTTTGTTTTTGATTCATAATTTGGTTTAAATGTTGGTTACAAGGCACAAAAATTTCTAGTTGTGACATCCGGACATCCTTCCCTAACACTCGAACTGGTGATATTCGAATCTCAGATCCATTTTTGAAAGTAATTCTTTCCTTGCGTTTGCTCAACCATTTCTTCTATGCGAGGCAGAGATAACGATTTCTAATGAAAAATCTTGACAGAGTCCTCGATATCCAAGGCACATACGATGCAATCCGTCAATCTCCGGAAGAGTAAGACCGGGGTTCTCCAGGGTGAGAAGCCTAGTCTTCTAATTCTATTCCTGTGTAGTTCATTAAGTTGTCTGTACTGTTCTGGTATCTCCGTAGGTGTTTAGACTATAGGTCGATCTGTTTACAAGAGTCGTACTAGGTTCTAAGTTTGTTCACATGACGATGTGATTACTCGTACTCATGAGCAGTTCTCCGTCCTGAAGTTCATATTAGAATTCATACATGGTTTCACAATCACAATTTCGTGTATACGAGTCGTATATAATTAATATTGAAAAGGTAGTCGAGTAACTGATTCCTCTTTAAGCTCACATCCCAACGGGGAAAAAGAAGTTAAAGTGGAATCATCAATTCTACACCTATAGGACCTTGATTATATATCACTCTTATGTATACATTCCTCAGTGGTAGATCAATAGCATGAATCCTTGGATTAAACTTGACGTACTGCACGAGTGGTACTTCGAGGATTTCTTCGGAAAGAAAATAACTAAGAGGTACTCCTAGCATGAGTACTTCAGTCTGCTGATATGACGTTTTGCTAAAAAGACGTTTACTGATAAGGAGACGTACGTATGAAGCTGTTTTGTGAGGATCAAATTGAATCGAGTTGTATGATAATGTTAAAATCATACTGAAACTTAAAGACATTATATTTGAACATAAGACGTTTACAGACAAAACACAATCGTGCAACCATGAACAAAGTTACAGTACTTTAGACTTACGACAAGACCATTGCTGCGAATAAGGTATACTACAAAATCAAGTATACGCACCACGAGCATCCCTATACAGACAGGATCTCGCAAAAGGTAAGACCCTAGGTGTACGACGATTGTTCAATCAAAGAGTAAGAGTATGTTCTCGAAAGTTTGACCTACATCCCTATGATGCAGTCCTAGCACGGAAATGGAAGTATGATTGCGAAGGTTTGACCTACATCCCTATGATGCAGTCCTAGTAATGAGTAGAAGTTAGTGCGTAGAATGGTCTCAAAACATTTGTCATTCAAGACGATGTATCGTGGGTTGGCGAATAACAAGATCCAACCACTGAAAGAGACTTGGAAATTTCTCCGGATCTAACTTGCTATAGTCCAATGACTTGACTAAAGCAGGTTTCAGATAGACCCCAATGAGAGTATGATAAGAGTACTTGAATAAAGAATGACACAGAAGTTAGCCGGCTGTCAATATCTTTGATATTTACGACGTAAAGATTCGGGAAAATGACCTTGTAAAGGTCTTACATCATATCCAGAGAAGATAATTCTTGACAGCATAAGGATGTAACCTTAAGTACTTACAGTATAAGATAATTTCATAGAAAATGCCACATCGGGCAAAGAAAGAAAACGATTCCTTCTAACAAGGACAATAAAGTAAAGCATCTACTACTGGCGACAGTCATCCCTCTTGTGAACTCTCAGTTCAGCCAGTTGACGTTCCACATCAAGTAGGTGTCTTTCGTACACCCTTTGGCGTACTCGGAGCTCTATGACTTTAGCTCGTGGTTCAGCCAGTGCTTGCAGCAGGGTTTCATGGTTTCTATCTGATCTCTCGCGAGTATCTTCTAGACGAATGGTGCGGAGGGTCTGCATTCTCGCATTAGCGACAACTTCGGTAATCTGATGTAGGGCTGTCCTGCCTTGAATCTCATTTCGGGCCACTCTACGGACCAAGATTGGCAATATTCTGTCTGCTGAGCCCCCCATTGCTCAGGTCGTAAAAAGCTTCGGTCACCATTAAATGGCATGGGCTGATCTTGTCCTTGGCTCCATGTTTCGAAACATTCCACTCACTCAGGGGTCGACCATGAAAAGCCGGACAAGGGTTAGGAATTGGAAAGGGAGCTGCTTGGGGTAGGTTCTCAACCTCGGTTTCAGAGTTAGCATCGTTCGAAAGGTCTTAATCATGGTGATCATTCAAAGGGATAGGATGATCATTCTCTGGTTCTTCTCCAAACCATCCAGCAATGACCTCATTCGGGAGGTACTAGTTGGCGTGGGGATGAAGTCTAGCCATGTTATATATGCAAGAATTAGGGTAAGAAAATAATTATTAGACGAACTATCTAGATAATTATTTAGAAAATCTTCATCAGTTACATCGCTATTTGTGAAGTGCATACCAGTTATATGTAATCGAAACAGGATAGGCCTTCGAATATGTAACCTTAACTCCAAATTCACTCAGAATCGGGGTAAAGTAAAATTTCACAGATTCTAAGTCTATAACATCCTAATTACATATATCCTTAGTGTATCCACTTAGCAACTATCAACTTAGTAATGAAGATCCCGTTTTAGTTCTCAAGTACAACGTACTTATAGTAACACCAAATACTCCTATAGTATTTTAAGTTTAATGTTATGTTCTACTGTTCTCATTGTGGTAGGGTTGGTAAGATTTTAGATTTGTTGCAACCACACATCTACACTTAGGCACGGGCTAGTCAACCCTCGGATAATATAGGTGACCAGGTTATATCTTCCCAGTTTTGACCATATGTCTCTAAGCCCACTTGTGTTGGCCAACAATCGTAATTCTTTTGTTCTGTCCTAGTGACACTGATTTTAGTATGAATGTCGGCACATATACTTTATTAAATATTTTATTATTTAAAGTATAAACTCTTGGTCAGAGTATTTTTAATCCCTTATGTATTTATAGTTAGTATATCTTTTATGGTTGATATACTTAATTCACTATAAACAATGCTCAGATACCAATCTGTCACACCCCAAAACCAAGAACGACGGAAAGGTTCTGGGGCGGAGGACGTCATGTACAGTATCACAACAATGTAAAGTAGTAAACAAGTAACAACATCATCCATTGCATTAATAATATAATTATTATACAAGCGTGTTCTGTCAAATTTTGATAAATACTAAAGCATAAATCAAAATGAGAGATGGGTCTTGAACGAGCTCCATCTTCTCTACACCTTGCATCGGTACCTGTCTATAGATGACCTGAGGATACAAGTAATTTTGAATGCAAGTATCAGCTTTGAAGCTGGTGAGATCATAAGTATTTTAGTGTCTTAATTTTTATGTAAGAAATTGTTTGTAAATGAACTGTAAGTATGGAAAAATATAGATGAACTGTAAGTATAAAAATGTTTGTAAAACAACTGTAAACGTTTGAAAAACCCTAGAAATCCCTATGATTCCTACTTTTATATAAAGGTGTCTTCTACCAAGACTTAACTGTTCTCAATGTAGTCTTCTTCCAAGACTTAACGGTTCTAAATGTTCCTTTCTTGTAAAAGTGTGTAATTTTCCCAAGTGTAACTATCAGTATCAAAATATAGTTTTTACATTAAATGTTTAAGTGAAATGATCACTAAATATATGAAAAGGGGAAATTAATGTAGTACTTTAGTGTTGTATTATAGGAACTACTGCTGTACTAACTACCTTAAACCGGATTTATATTAAGGTATCATATGATAAATTGCACCATACTATTGACTGGTAGCAACGACATACGAATGGTCATAAAAACGGAATGACGTTTGGCACCCGCAGACCTGCAAGTTCGGCTGTAGCTAGCAACAAGGTTTAGGATAGTCAATCCAGTATAGATTTATACGCAAACTCACGTTCTCCCTCCAAGAGAATTCTGGCTACAACTCGGGCCATGACATTTAAGGCATGCTCCGATACAGTGGATCACAATTGTTAACGTATTCATGTATATGTAATGTAATGTTACTTGTTCTAGTATCGGTGTATATGTTCTCTTCCTAGTATAGTTGTATATGTTCTTCTCTAGTATAGTTGTATATGTTCTTCTCTTGTATAGTTGTATATGTTCTTCTCTAGTATAGTTGTATATGTTCTCATAGTAGTAAGTATTGACTCATGAATGAACTGACTCATAGTATGATATTGTGTTCTAGTATCTTCGTAAACTAGCCATATGGTAGTTTACTAGTAATCTAACTAGTACGTATGGACATGGATGTATACCCTTGCTACCCAAGGGCATTGGATGAACTGGAAGGGCCTTTATGACTATATATGTACATATGTTATATAACTAATATTTAAACGACCTTCGGACGAGTACCCGATATCCCACCAGACCACATCTCAAGCGTGAAAAGGAAATAGGGTGGATAGCCTTCCTAAGTCTTTTAAACATTTCTTATATAACTATACATATAAAGGCATGCAATTTATAATATAAAAGCATAAATAAACCTTTGAACGTAATTATTATCTTAAGAGAAGATCGACTTGATGTCAATCTTTAAAACGGTTTGAAGGCATGGGTTTGATAAAACAGTTTGGTATAAAGAACATTTGTTTGAAACACAATTGTTAATAAGTTTGAAATGAATCATATAGATTAAAAGGTACAGTGTAATAAGGAGTTTTAAACACATAAAGTGTTTATGAAAAACATTTGAAGGAAACTGTTTGGTAAAACGGTTAATGTGTAGTAAATCATTTGAATGTTGCATATTAATCACATGTGATTGATATAATAACTAGCATAATTCTACTTATTAATCACATGTGATTGATATAATAACTAGCATGATTCTACTTGTATCCCCCCATAAAACATTTAAAAGCAGTTTAAAACATTAATTGAGGGGTATGAACTCACCTGCTGTAAGTGATTGGAATTGAACGGACTGTTATCGTAAGGAAGGATCAGACAAGTGCTTGGTGTCAAGTGAAGACTTTAGACACACACAATGATCCTAATTACATATGAAGACATATGTATATAAATAATTAGTGATTAAAACACTAATTATAAAACTGTAAGCATTTTAATGCGAGGAAAACACTTTTGGGCAAGTGCTAGGAGGAAAATGGGTTGCAACAAAGGAGTACAAAGCCTCTTATGGGACTTTATGGTCAAATGACCATATGCTTTGTAGTTTACGGCCCAGGGGAGTAAACTCCTGGCCGTAAACTCACAATAAGGTCTCTAAATGAAGCTTAGAATTAATACAACACTAGTGGTGAAGAGCTTCCAGTCTTAAACAAGTGTTTGGGCCTCTTTTTAACTCCATTTAGGAGTTCACGGCCTTGGGACCACTCCTTCATGAGTTTACAGCCGTAAACTCATGGTAAGGAGTACCATTTGCTGTTTTGAGGTTCCTAACACTTCAAGGTTATGATCTATGTTGGGTTCTAGGCATAAGGAAGGAGTTAGGGTGTCATTTGACCCCTTTATAGGGGTTTACGGCCCAAGAACTTGTCTTGGCTGTAAACTCCTTAATACTTGTGATTCCTTATGTTTTCTAGGTTATAAACACTTTAGGGTTATGTCCAAGTTCAAGCCTAAGCCTTAGGAAGTGTTTTTTGGCAACAAAACACGCGTAACTTGTGTTTTCGGCCCATGAACAATATGGCCATGTGTTTGCGGCCGTGAACACCCATAAGTGTTGGTATTTTGATTGTTTTGGGTCCTAGACACATCAAGGTAATGTGCTATGCTAGTCTCTTGGTTAAATGAAGGCATTTAGGGCATTTTGGCGCTTAAACATGGAGTCAACGGCCCAAGAACTCCCTTGGCCGTGAACTCACTTTCACCCTTTGTTTCTAATTAATTTGGTGTCCTAAACATGCAATGGTAGGTTCTAGTTCGAGTTCTAAGGCTTTGAGGGGCATTGGGACACTTTTAGCCCTTAAAATGGAGTTTACTCCCCAAGTGTTCTTGGGCGGTAAACTCCCAAATCTTGGGGTTTTGGTCCGATTTTGATGTTTCTAAACACAATCTAAGCTATATAATATAACTAGATTGAAGTACTCACAATTTGGGATAAAAACCCGGAGATCTGTGAGAGAGAATTTTGACTTTTCTCTAAATGGAAATGTAACTAATGAACCAATATGGTTCAATTTTCTATATATAGTCCTGGGATTTTTGGCTGAAAATATTTTTATTCCCGGAATGAACTCTAATATCTTAGAGTATTGGAATAACAGTGTTGCACAAATCCCTAGTGCATCCACTCTCCTGATATCTCCTTAAGTGTAAATCCTGAAAAACTGCCAAACTTATACTCGAAGTATGAATTTTCACTGTAACTGTTCTACTTCTATTGGCTTCAAATGGTTTGTACAGAATGGAAATTTCAGGTTGTCACACTTACACTGTCAATACGAAAATTACAGAAGGATATAAAATTCCAGTTTCAATATTATTAATACCTTTACCATGTGTCATATTCACATAATCGATGAGGTAGATTAGATTAAATTAATAATAGTCGTACAGTCGAGTCTTGGTAGAAGGCTACTTTCAAAACAGTCGAGTCTTGGTAGAAGGCTTCCTTTAAAAGATATGATCATAATGCTAATCTTATGATTCCTTAATGTATACACTATAGGATACACATATACTAATAGATTCCGATAGCTAATAGGATGTGTGCCTTCGCTTCATTTCCTGTTCTCGTTGGATTGTGGTCTTGCACAGAGTTCCCCCAATCTATTATCTACCCGAATCTATATATATTTATGCTTAGTATACATTAAGTCATTATAAGGGTATCAAGTATGGATCAGGTTATAGGATACAGAGTCGAAGCACAGTTTTTCTAGTACAAAACATACTTTTCAAAGTCAGTACTTTTGGTATACAAAACTAGCAATTTCCCAGATAAGGGCTTAATCCATTTTATTAAGCCAGTACAGTTTTAGAGACTTTAGGTGAATTAACTCTATAACACCTTAGTTTATACACCATGTTTATATATAAAACTAATATCCAATAGATATCTAAATGTGTGTTTTCCCCCGACGTCTTGTTCTCGTTGGATTTTGGGCTTAGGGCAGATTCCCCCAATTAACTATCTACCCGATATCAGATTATATATAGCAGTATAAACAAAGCTATTATAAAAGTAATCACCGTAGTCATTATTTTACTATAGGAAATATAGGTTTTCTTAAAAGAACTCTACATTTGATATAAAGGAACCATTACAAATAACTCCATGAGTAACAAGTGAATACACCAAGGTTATATATGACAACGATCTAGCAACCAATGGAATGTGTGATATCCGCCTTACTTGTTGTTCCCCGTTGGGTTGTGAGTTTAGGGCAGATGCGCACAATCGATTGTTTATTTACTCCAAGTATATATAAGTTGTATCCACTTAGTACGCATAGAAAGGCTTGTAGTGTCATTTTGCTTAACTTTCATTCAAGTAGGAAATATAGGATTTTCTAGAGGAACAGGCGAACGTTTCAAAACAGAACTTACAGTTTACATCACTTTTACATATACATTTGTAACCACATTTTACAGCATACAACACTTTTACATATATAGCTTACTTACATCACTAAAATCTTTTGAACTGACCAGCTTAATTGTTGATCAACTCTTTCAAACAACTTATATACTCAGGGGACTATTAGACAGGTGCTCGTGCTGGGAATTTAGAAGATGGAGCATTACAGCTTCATGTCTTATTTTGTTATTTGTTTATGACTTCTATGTTTTGTGATCACACACATTGTAAACACTTTCTTTCTTAATGAAATGGTTGTTCATTACTTGCTTACCATATACATATCTTGTGATGCTTGACATGACATCCTCGACCCCCGAACGTTTCCGCCGTTCCGGTTTTGGGGTGTGACATACTACTTGTTGAATCATACACAAAGGCACGTTTTATAACATCGAGTTACCGAATGCGGTTTCGTGCAATCAATGTACAACCAACTCATAGTAACAACTCATATCTCTAGGTTTGAAACATATAAGATATTATCGTCTCATGATCACTCGTGATAAAATCCTTGAAGTGATTCAAATGAGCACGGGTTGAATCCAAAACTCAGAACTTATGAGCACTCATAAGTGTTGTAGCACAACTTTGTCCACCAACTTGCACCACTACAAGCCAACCCATGATAGTCTTCATTCATATCTACTTCCAACATATGACCGACTGTGGATGGTTTGAATAACTTAGTCATTCCGAAATAATAACTTAGTTATTATGGAAGTCAAAACATGCAAAGTGAAACACAAGAATAAATGAATCTAATATGGTATCTGTAACATCCCGAGTTCAGGAGTGCAAGTTCAGGGTTCAAAGTGAAAATGTATAAGGGCAACTTGGCAAGTCTATGGGTGGACTCGGTGACTAGAGTCGTGACTCTGGTCGCATGTTAAGTGGCCAACTCGGCGAGTCGGCGGCTGGACTCGGCGAGTTGGTGCTGGGTGAAGAAAACCCTAATCTTTGGGGTTTGACCCCTATTTAAAGGATGTTATGCCTCCTCTTCAGCCTCTATTTACCCTGAGAGTTCCAGAGAAAACCCTAATCATGAGAAACTCCATTATTGAGAAGATTGAAGCTTGGAAGAAGGAATTTGTGAAGAGAAGTTGGAGGAATTCGAGGATAGCACCAAGAGGGCTTGTGGATCTGAGGTCTACATCAGTTTAGGCTCATCTTTGGGGTAAGAATCCTCGATATTGAACCCGTTTTCCCTTATTGTCATCCATGGTGGTTGTTTTGGGGGTTTTTGGAGGATTTCATGAGTCATTTCGGGATTGGAAAATGGATCTGAGGATGCTACCTCAGATCTGGAGTAGTGATGATCCAAAATCGCATAAAGTCCTTGTGATAAGTGATTGGTGAAGCTATCTTGTCCCAAACCCAAACCCTAAAGTGTAAAATGCTAGATCTCTTTGGATTCACGTAAAGTTCGCCACTTTACGTGATGGACGGTTTGTAGGAGGCTAGATCAATGTTTTGGATCAATTGCATGGCCTGGGAGGTTCTGTTTGGAATGAGATCTAGAGGCACTCGGCGAGTCACAAGGGTGTACTCGGCGAGTTGCTTGAAGATATTCTAGAACTCGGCAAGTTGGAAGAACAACTCGGCGAGTAGGTTGTAGATAGCCTTGGACTCGGCGAGTCTGTTCTTGGACTCGGCGAGTCTGGTCGTAAGGTCCTATCCTTTCTTCTGGTTGAGCTGTGAATCAATGAGTCAAGGGATGACTTGGTGAGTCGAGTGTGAAAGGACTTAAAGTTGTTGGACTCGGCGAGTCTCGGGGTGACTCGGCGAGTTGAGTCGCAGATTGGGGAAAATTCTGAGCATGGGGACTCGGCGAGTCATCGGGTTGACTCGAAGAGTAGAGTCAGTCAGGGGTTGACTTTGACTTTGACCAAGGGTTGACCAGTTGACTTCCAGGGGCATTTTGGTAATTGTTGGATATTGTTTTGAGTTTAGTGTTTTGGTGGTTGTCCAGTGGTGGGGGTCGTATCAGTGATCGGAGCAGCTTGGGTTATCTGTTCAGTCGGCAGTTTCGAGGTGAGTTATCCTCACTATATCAATAGGGTCTAAGGCACCAAGGCCGGCCCTTTATCGGATTGAGACTCGGGTATTTGTTGTTATGATATTGCTTTGATATGTTGCATCCTGGTAGCTAGGATGGTATATGTTAGAGACCTGGTTGAGGTCGGTATCCTGAGATGTAGGGTGATGCTATGCTAGTGACCGGTTAGGTCCGTATCCTGGTTAGGATGATGATATGTTATGTGATCTGTTTGACTGGTTTGTTGACTTTGAATTGTTATATGATTGTATGTTTATGTACACATGGTTAGTTGGACTGAAGTTGGGTTGAGGCAGGTCCTGCTTTGTGCTGTAGGCCAAGATACCCAGGGCGGACCGGTTGTCCCGAAGGCCCAGCGAGCGGTCCGGATAGGCTGTAGGCCCCAAGAGGGTGGACCAGACATGCCGAGGCTCGGAGAGTGGACCGGGCCGACTGAAGGTCCGGTGCGGGCGGACCAGTCATACTGTAGACTCGGAGAGTGGACCAAGTGGATTGAAGGCCCGGTGCGGGCGGACCAATCACACTGCTGACTCGATATATATGGCTAGAATCGGAGGGTGGACCAGGTGGACTGTTGGTCGGTGCAGCGGACAAGTCACACAGTAGACTCGAAGTGCATGGCTGTTTGTGATCGGATATGATATGGCATGTTATGCGTGTATGGTATATGTGGTTGGTATTTTGGGGATATCTCAGTAAGCTTTCGGGCTTATAGTTGTGGTTTTATGTTTTTCAGGTTCTTCAGGAGACCGTGTCAAGGAAAAGGCGTGATCGTATCGCTCCTCATGTTTATGTTCTGATGTGATTCTGGGAATACTTTAATTTAACTATATTGAAAACCTTTTTGTAGTGATTTAATGAAATCGGGTTGTTTTTGAAAAGTTTAAATTGGTTGGAATTTTTGGTCGTTACAAGTTGGTATCAGAGCCTTGGTTTGAGTGAATTGGAGGAACACTCGTGTGACTCCAGTCTCAAATCGAGGAGAGTTTTCAAAAGAGAATTTAAAATGGTTTTCAAAATGAGTAAAGGAGGACGCGGAGGTACGATCAGCCGAAGCCAGTAAGTAACCCCAAAATAACATACATGATATTTGTTTTTGAGCTTTGATAGAACAGCATGCTAGTGTTAGGCTAGGGATCTTCAGGATTTCATGATAATGTTGCCTGATTTTTTATGCCTGTTAGCCTAGGGTTTCCTTGTGGGAGATTTCTAATGTTCCTCTAGTAGTGAGGGTTGAGCGTTTGTTATGCATGTTTTCACTAGGGTGTTGTGGTAGTACTTCATACAAATATGGGTAGGTGTGGAAGGTAGTTTGGGCGTCTACTACTGAAAACATAGGACCCATACGCCTATCAGGGAGACCATGACCTCTAGGGTTGGGTTGAGAGTTGGTTCCCGGGTTAGTGGCAAGTGTCTGAGATTTTGTGGTGTTTTTCAGTATGGAGATTCCGAGGCATGCTGGGAATGGATCCGGGTCAGGATCAGGCGCAGGAGAGGGAGTTCCAGGTGGGTCAGTACCGCCTGAGGTTATTGGTCAGATGAGCACATGCGAGTTAGATGCGAGGATTCATGAGATCCTGCATGATGAGATTGCTGCGTTGTTCCGGGCTGAGTTGCCGGAACTGTTTGGGTCGATCAAGACCGCCATGGTTGAGTATTTTGATGAGCGCTATGCAGCTCTCACAGACACGGCTGCCGCGGCGGCTACAGCGGCAGGGGGAGGAGATGGTCGGGGTTTTCAGTATCAGGATTTCGATAACACGAAGCCTCCCACCTTTGATGGAGTTTAGGATGCGATTGTTGCTATGAGATGGTTATCGGAAGTGGAGGGGTGTTTCTTCACGTGTTCATGCCCTGCTGATCAGAGGGTGAGGTGTGCTCTGAACCTGTTGAGGCTCAGGGCGAAGGATTGGTGGAGATTGACCACGGGGTCATATTCAGATGCGCAGAGGGTTGCGGTTTCATGGGATCAGTTCAGAGAGATGTTCAACACTCGTTATGTTCCACGAGTTGAGAGAGAGAGAGATTGGCTCAGGAGTTCCTTGAGCTGAAGTAGGGTTCAGAGTCAGTGACTGAGATCACCATGATGTTCACTGAGAGGGCGATGTTCTGCCCTGAGTTCGTTTCGGTGCAGGCTCAGATGTCTCGATATCAGAGCATGCTCAAGAGGGATATCAGATAGTTTGTGTCTACGTAGAGGTGCGAGACTTTGTTGGAGTTGCAGGAGGCCGCCAGGCGGCGTGAGTTAGAGATTGAGTTGCAGTTGCGTGAGCTGAGGCAGGCTCCGGTGCAGTCGCAGCCGGCGCCAAAACGGTCCAAGACTGTTGATTCTAGAGTGGGAGATCTGAGTAGCTACACTTGTGGGAAGTGTGGGAGGAGTCACACCGGAGTTTGTAGGTCCGGTGGTGCATGCCGCAAGTGCGGAATGGAGGGGCACTATGCGAGGGACGGTCGGCAGTCAGCGTCGGTTCAGGATTTGAGGATTTGTTATCATTGTCATCAGGTTGGACACTTGAGGGTCAATTGTCGACAGCTTGTTGCAGGACCGGTGCAGGCTCCAGCACCGGCCACTATGAGGATCACGGGTGGAGGTCAAGGTGGAGCGGAGCCCCCAAGGGCTCAAGGTCGTGCTTTTCAGCTTACAGCAGAGGAGGTCAGAGCAGTGCCGGATGCAGCCGCAGGTATGTTTCTTTCTTAATGTCCTGTTTGTCTTGTGATTTTGTGGAGTATTGTTTATCTGCTAGTCTTATTGTGTGGTTTTCAGTGTGGTATTTGTTGTTTTTTGAGGGTTATGGTTTGGTTATGGATCAGTGTTGGGAATTTCGTTGGTTATCTTTCATGAGGGCTATTAGTGGAAATCTGGCGTTGGTCTGAATGTCGGGTAGCATCTTCATTCTGAGGAGTGGTTAGCTGTAGATTGAAGTTCTTTTGAGCTCGGGTCGATCAGCGTTGATATGTGTTTTGTGAAGGTTGTTTGCGCTTGCGGGACGCGGTTCGCGTGTAAGTGATTGTGTTGTGTAAGGTTGTTGAGGTAGGTCGATGTTGGCGACCGGTGATTGTTAGTCAGTGCTACAAGTGGGGGAGAATTGGAAAATTCTCTGGAAGATCGATTAGCATGTGAGGTTGTTTAGCTGTTTGGGATTCAGCAGTATTCTGTCAGCCAAGAGCATAGGCTGGTATGAGTAAGTGACAGGCATGCGGGGTGGAATACATACCAAGGGTATTTGATTGTGGAGGGCCTAGGAGCAGGCCGGGATCGAGTTTGTATGATGGAGATAGAGTTCGGAACCCCTAGAGGGCTAGAACAGTATACATGGGAGGGTTTCCCGGAGGGGTAACGCGGAATGATGAATGCTAGTTGAGCGGTCTGGATAGAATGAAGGCCGGTAGGCATACCAGTCAGGTCGAAGGCTCGGAGAATGGTCCAGCCAGGCTGAAGGCCCTGGAGGGCGGTCCAGATTGGCTGAAGGTTCTTAAACTGGTCCAGATTGGCTGAAGGCCTGGTAAGGCGGTCCAGTCATGCTGAAGACTCTGCAGGTATTGATAGATCAGTTCGAGGAAATGGATTGAGTATGTTGCGATATGTTAGCATTGGAAGGTCTGGCCCCGGGTATTCATCTCGATTAGTGGAGATGGTGCATGGACTCGAGAGTCCTTCCGAGCAGATTCAAAGCATGTGGGTTGCATGGATAGCGGTTATGCTATAAGGTAGTGGTGTAGCATCGGGCGAGCATCGTGGCACTTGTCGTAGTGACAAGGCGGCCAAGTGGATTTCCTTGGTAAAGGAAAGAGAGAGGAGTGTAACTCCGAGAGGGAGTGCAAATTCACGGAAGTGAAAGCGGCAGAGCAGAGTTATGATTACAGTGATCCAATTATGGTCTTTGAGCAGCATAATTGCGGAAGTGGCATGGAATCACATCCGGATGGGATGTCTGCTGAGGTCGCGGAAGGGATTCCGCGGGTGTAGAGCCAAGAGACTTGGAAGGGATGCAGGGATGGAGTCTTGGACTTCCAGCTTGATTCTGATCAAGGAGTTGTGTATGTAATGATGGTTCATCCGGGGGGATGATTGGAGGTGTCGTCAGTGTGTCGGGTTTTCCCAACCCGAGAGTACTAGGGCTAGTTCAGCATGTGCGTGTGATTGCAAGAAGAGAACTCATGGGAGTTGCTCTGAGGCTGAAGAATGTGTCATTCTGTCAGCAGGGTGTGGATAAAGTTGGACTCGGATCGGGAACCCGGTGGTTCAGGGTTATATCTAGCTCGTAAGAGTGAAGTGATAGTGGTGATCAGGATCGAGAAAAGTGCCATGGAGTGGTACTCGGTTGTTAAGTGTGGAGCCTGATGGGTGTGGTTATCAGAGGGTAAAGCCAGTGGCCGGCTTGAGACGGTGGTCAGGACACCGCAAGAAAGGAGAAAGTGAGTTTCGAGTTTCGATGGTTGTGCTTTGAGGAACTTGGTCTGGTTAAGTCCAGGTGATGCAAGGCGAGAGTATTTTTGGAGTTGAGTTGTCGCAGGCTTCGAGGACGAAGCCTAATTTAAGTGGGGGAGAATTGTAACATCCCGAGTTCAGGAGTGCAAGTTCAGGGTTCAAAGTGAAAATGTATAAGGGCAACTTGGCGAGTCCATGGGTGGACTCGGCGAGTAGAGTCGCGACTCTGGTCGCATGTTAAGTGGCCAACTCAGCGAGTCGGCGGCTGGACTCGGCGAGTTGGTGCTGGGTGAAGAAAACCCTAATCTTCGAGGTTTGCCCCCTATTTAAAGGATGTTATGCCTCCTCTTCAGCACCTATTTACCCTGAGAGTTCCAGAGAAAACGCTAATCATGAGAAACTCCATTATTGAGAGGATTGAAGCTTGGAAGAAGGAATTTGTGAAGAGAAGTTGGAGGAATTCGAGGATAGCACCAAGAGGGCTTGTGGATCTGAGGTCTACATCAGTTTAGGCTCATCTTTGGGGTAAGAATCCTCTGTATTGAACCCTTTTTCCCTTATTATCATCCATGGTGGTTGTTTTGGGGTTTTTGGAGGATTTCATGAGTCATTTCGGGATTGGAAGATGGATTTGAGGATGCTACCTTAGATCTGGAGTAGTGATGATCCAAAATCGCATAAAGTCCCTGTGATAAGTGATTGGTGAAGCTATCTTGTACCAACCCCAAACCCTAAACTGTAAAACGCTAGATCTCTTTGGATTCATGTAAAGTTCTCCACTTTACGTGATGGATGGTTTGTAGGAGGCTAGATCAACGTTTTGGATCAATTGCATGGCCTGGAAGGTTTTGTTTGGAATGAGATCTAGAGGCACTCGGCAAGTCACAAGGGTGTACTCGGCGAGTTGCTTGAAGATGTTCTAGAACTCGGCGAGTTGGAAGAACAACTCGGCGAGTAGGTTCAAGATAGCCTTGGACTCGGCGAGTCTGTTCTTGGACTCGGCGAGTCTAGTCGTAAGGTCCTATCCTTTCTTCTGGTTGAGCTGTGAATCAATGAGTCAAGGGATGAATCGGTGAGTCGAGTGTGAAAGGATTCAGAGTTGTTGGACTAGGCGAGTCTCGGGGTGACTCGGCGAGTTGAGTCGCGGATTGGGGAAAATTCTGAGCATGGGGACTCGGGGAGTCATCGGGTTGACTCGGCGAGTAGAGTCAATCAAGGGTTGACTTTGACTTTGACCAAGGGTTGACCAGTTGATTTCTAGGGGCATTTTGGTAATTGTTAGATATTGTTTTGAGTTCAGTGTTTTGGTGGTTGTCCAGTGGTGGAGATCGTATCAGTGATCGGAGCAGCTTGGGTTATCTGTTCAGTCGGCAGTTTCGAAGTGAGTTATCCTCACTATATCAACACGGTCTAAGGCACCAAGACCGGCCCTTTATCGGATTGAGATCCAGGTATTTGTTGTTATGATTTTGCTTTGAAATGTTGCATCCTGGTAGCTAGGATGGTATATGTTAGAGACCTAGTTGAGGTCGGTATCTTGAGATGTAGGGTGATGCTATGCTAGTGACCGGTTAGGTCCGTATCCTGGTTAGGATCATGATATGTTATGTGATCTGTTTGACCGGTTTGTTGACTATGAATTGTTATATGATTGTATGTTTATGTGCACATGGTTAGTTGGACTGGAGTTGGGTTGAGGCGGGTCCTGCTTTGTGCTGTAGGCCAAGACACCCAGGGCAGACCGATTGTCCCGAAGGCCCAATGAGCGGTCCGGATAGGTTGTAGGCCCCAAGAGGGCAGACCAGACGTGCCGAGGCTATGAGACTGGACCAGGCCGACTGAAGGCCCAGTGCGGGTGGACTAGTCATACTGTAGACTCGGAGAGTGGACCAGGTGGATTGAAGGCCCGGTGCGGGCGGACCATCACACTACAGACTCGATGTATATGGCTAGACTCGGAGGGTGGACCAGGTGGATTGTTGGCCGGTGCGGCGGACCAGTCACACAGTAGACTCGATGTGCATGGCTGTTCTGTGATCGGATATGATTTGGCATGTTATGCGTGTATGGTATATATTGTTGTTATTTTGGGGATATCTCACTAAGCTTTTAGGCTTACAGTTGTGTTTTTATGTTTTTCAGGTTCTTCAGGAGACCATGGCAAGGCAAAAGCGTGATCGTACCGCTCCTCATGTTTATGTTGTGATGTGATTCTGGGAATACATTAATTTAACTGTATTGAAGAGTTTAAATTGGTTGGAATTTTTCAGTCGTTACAGTATCAAAACCTATGAATATAAATAGAACACTTTATATTTATCACCATACTGATTACTCATTATTCATTGTTTCGTTTATATCAACTTTATACTTGAATTAAAATACTAGTTGTCCCATGGTCCAAGCATGTACACTATGTTTTTCTAAACACTAGTCATGCAACACACCAAGTATGCATACTATGTTTGTCTATGATCTTTACTTTGAGAAATAGACCAGTTGAACGTAACTCGAATGATTCTCATTTCACAGTCCCAGTTCCTTACTACAAATGCAAGAATTCCAAATTCATGCCAGTTACTAAAATCTGTTAGATTCTAAAGTTATATGCATTGATTCTCTTGTAATGATTATGCACTAAGTCACAAAGTCTTGACAACAAGCATTACAGAGCATCCCAAAGGAGATCAACTCCTTGGATACATCCTTCTTGCATTAAGTTTCTTAATCTTACACAAATTTGTTGAACAACTTCCACCTATAGGATCATTTCCATATTCCCCTTTTGACTATCACTTCTGAACAAGAGTTGCATCTTTTTAGAATATGTCAATATGGTCCTTCCAACAATTACCAGTATACTTCCAACTGTCCTTGAGCAACGAATCTTTGGTAAACCTTAGATTGTCCTCGACAATTGCTTAATCACTTTAGTCATATCCAATTCTTGACATTTTCCTCCTTAATGCCCCAAGGCATTTTGAAAATTCAGAAAGGATAAATATTATAGCACATGTAATCGATCTTGCACCCAAAGTAAATGGGACACTATTCATGATGTTTCACATAAAGACATGGTTCTAAACCAGTCTTTTGCTATAATAATTTTTGTTTGCCATATTCTCAAAATTTGACTATGAAAAGGGATGCCGTAATCATAATCGAATTTTGAGAATTCAATATATAGAATTTTCCTTAATTTGAACCAATCCAACATGAAATTCATATATATATATATATATATATATATATATATATATTCTTGACTAAGGGTGATTAAAATCTCTATATAAGCTCTTTAGAATAATTATAAACTCAATCTAAGCTTTTCATAATTGAAATGAAGTATAATTTCCTGTCCCTTAATTATAGCAAATCAACTTTTTCAACCCCCGCAACCTCACGAATTGAAACTTTTGTTTTCTATAATTAACATTGTTAACTTGGAATACTTATCATAGTTATCATGCTCCCACTAACATGATTATTAGCATAACACTTATGCTCCCACTAGCTTTGACATGTACCCAGAAATCAACCGGACTTCTAGAAATCAATACTTTATTGACTTTCTTACCAATGTTCAGATTTTTGATACTAGATTGCCTTGATAAGACGTTATCAATATCATACACCTCTCTTAGATAGCTCACATGTGTGTCTAAATAATTATGAAGAGGGATGCCGTAATCATAATGTATAGACCTTTTGTCATTCCTACAATTGCTATCTACTCAAAATCTACTTAGTGAAAGAGTTTCCTTACCATCATTTTCATGAATCGAAGAGAAACCTTATGACACTTAGATTTTATGGTGTAAGTGTTCCTATCCATGTGAATTTGTGAAAACCATAATCATAGGGCTAGGTTAGTGAGAAATCCCAACTCATATGGATTGAACTTGTGCAATCTTAACTTCTTGCCACCGGGCAGCTCAAGGGCCTGCCATTCCTTCCAAGTAGCTATACAAACAATTGAGAACATGTAGAACTCAAATGTATAGCCAACTTAACTGGAATGGGCACATAAATGTCAACACGATAGGTTATAAACCTCTAGTTGTGTGCTAGTGATGAAATACAAGTTTTTGTTCTTGATTACCTCTTGAAACCCTTTCAGGATCTTTTAGACTCCCACTTTCTCTTTGACCTATAAGACTTTCTTGCCAAATATTCAAGAGATAGTGTGGATTCTAATCAAGACAGACACTTCACACAATTGGCTTAAGTTGGTCTTTGTTTTATCCAAAACATCACAACTTACCAATTTAAAATGTACAAGAGTAGAAAACTTTTACTCTTACATTTGACAAGTGTTTTAAACCTTTCTTTAAGATATGTCACTCAACTAACAGTCTTGGAGTATGTCTCTAAGACTTGTTTTGAAATGAAGTATGACTCATCTTCTTGATTTGACCACTTCAACAATTCATAGCTCCTCTTCTTAGCTATCAGAATCTACTTAGAGGATGACTTGTGATAAGGTCTCAAAATCATTAAGATGATCTTAAAACATGATACTAAAGTACTCTCCCATCTTTTCAGATTTGAGAACCTTTTATCCTTCTGCCTAATTTGATTCTTCTTATTCGTTCTGTCATACATTGAAAATTTTCCAATGCTTCAGAATTATACTTAAGCTTGTAAGTATAATCATATTTACTAAACCTTAGTAAATCATGAGGAATAGTCTTATCCATCCTTTGTGGTGGACTTTGACAAGTGCACAAGAAAGTGTACTTGATCCCATAGTCCTTCTCTTGACTCACACATCCATGTGAACAAGCAATTAGTCTTAATTTTCCAATGCTCGAAAGTTCTCATTCATCATACTATACAACTTGCATGATTCCAAGTTTCTATCCAACTAAAACTTAGGTGATGAGAATCTTTCCTTATTTGGTAAATTTAGACACTACCACAAATGAGAGAATCAAATTCATATTTCCAATATTGCTATCAATGGAATCATGTAAGCAACATCTTTTTTTTCCCAAATGTCATTGTAAGGATATTTTAAAATAAATAAAATTAAAAGCTTTTCTTTTATTTTAAAACTTTTCGGAAAAACTAATCCTTACAATGCAAATGTATATGAAAACTTGTTGTCATCTATTCCTAAGCAATCTAACATAACTCTTAAGCACCTGCTCAAAATTCTGATCATCGGACCATGCAATTGAAATCCATCTTCGCGATCAGAATCAACATATACTTCCTTTAAGTTTCTTTACTTTTCATTGATTCTTAAAACATCAACATGTGACCCACCGCATCATGTAATAAGAATCTCCAAGTAGGAACTTAATAGAGTTTGATAATGGACTTTACCTGAAATAAAGTCAAGCTTATTGACTTTACCATCCTTAGGTAAGTTTGGCAGCTTCGTAACCAAAACACCTTCCTTTGGCAATAGAAACATATGGACCCTTAGGTAATAGTACATGGGACTATCTCAGACTTAGCCTTTTCTCTTACCATTTGGTCAACCAAGTTGACTATGGCCAATCCTTTTCCATTGCGAAGAGAATGCATTTCTAGATTTCTTGTGTCACTATTGTCCCTGTCCATAAAGTTTTGGGAAGTTGATCTCCTAATCAAATTTGCTTTACTAGTACACTAAATCATTTTTGATTTAGCAGCACCAAGCAAATAGATAAGATCATTAAGGGTCTTGTCATAGTCTATTTCATAGGAGTCCCAAAGGAACTCACTATGTGACATAGAAAGTGATTGAATCACTAACTTCCTCAAGACTTTGACACCCAACTCTCCCGGCTTGTCAGTATGTAACTTCATCTCCAAGATGTGATCACACCTAGACCTTGGCTTGCCAATAGGGCTTGAGTGACCTTGAACTTGTGGACCCTTAGGTAATAGTACATGGGACTATCTCAGACTTAGCCTTTTCTCTTACCATTTGGTCAACCAAGTTGACTATGGCCAATCCTTTTCCATTGCGAAGAGAATGCATTTCTAGATTTCTTGTGTCACTATTGTCCCTGTCCATAAAGTTTTGGGAAGTTGATCTCCTAATCAAATTTGCTTTACTAGTACACTAAATCATTTTTGATTTAGCAGCACCAAGCAAATAGATAAGATCATTAAGGGTCTTGTCATAGTCTATTTCATAGGAGTCCCAAAGGAACTCACTATGTGACATAGAAAGTGATTGAATCACTAACTTCCTCAAGACTTTGACACCCAACTCTCCCGGCTTGTCAGTATGTAACTTCATCTCCAAGATGTGATCACACCTAGACCTTGGCTTGCCAATAGGGCTTGAGTGACCTTGAACTTGTGGGTTAGGGAGAATAATTGGAGGAGACGGAGGAAGTGAAGTTCCAAGATATTTGGGAAGATTATAGATGTCTAAACTAGACATCTTTTGGGAGATATTTAATATAGTTGATTTAAAGTCCTTAATATAACACCCAATATGAAATATTAAGGCTAGGACCCAACAAACTATTTTATAACTTGGAAGAGGGATGCCGTAATCCATGTTATAGAATATTTGAAGGTAGGTGAATGACGATTCACCAATTTCCACCATGAAAAACGAAATAATTTATTAGGTTTTAATTGGATTTGAAACTCCTAGATCTTTGAGATTCATTGAAATTTCAATGGAAGGTTTCAATCTCGAGTGTGCCCTTCAGGTTTTGTGACTGGGATCCCAAGGATCACAAAACAAGGTGTGAAGTAACCATGCAAATTACTTGGTACCCTTAAGTGTTTACCCGTCAATCGATGTGTCGGTTAACCACACACGCTCCATCAATACTATGATAAACATTAAGTTACCCTTTGTCTACCTTGTTAAATACGAGTTAGTGTGCCAGTTAACCGCACACGCTCCACTAACCAACTTAAACAAAGTGTAAAGTGTAATTTCATGGATTAGCACCTTATTCACATTTTCCTAAGTAACTAAGATTGGGTATTTATAAAAGGTTTAGTTACATACTATTTATCATTAATACTTTTAATGAAGGGAGAATTATAGTCCTTGTCCTACCCATTCAGCTAACGACCCTCCACCGGTCAAGGAAGCGGTGGGTGAGAGTGGACACCCATTAAACTGTCATTTTATAGGCAGTAACCTTATACCCCCTTTATAGACCGGCTTCGTGAATGAGGCCTACAAACGGTAAGACTGACTTTACTCTTATATATATATATATATATATATATATATATATATATATATATATATATATATATATATATATATATATATATATATATATATATATTATTAACTTATAATATTATAAGGGTTGAATTTTAACTTTTAAAATTCTAAGGGCTAACTTGGAATTAAAGTATTCATAAGTGAAAACTTTTCTATTCCATAACTTATGTGTTTAAAGTAGTTTTAATTAAAAAACTCTTCATGTTCCATAACTTGAGGACAAGTTATGGAAGACTTGAAACTAATTAAGAAATTGACTCTTCATAATTCATAACTTATGGAAGCTTTATGAGTTTAACTAAGGTTACACATATTTTATTTAATGGAGAGACTCTTGAACCTCCACAACATGTGGACAAGTTATGGAGTCATAAAACCATTTAACAAGAACAAGACTCTTCATTTTGTAGCCTATGACAATTCTTTTATGAGTTTTAAGAAACTTAAATGTGACTTTTCATGTAACTTGAGGACAAGTTACACAAACACATTTTAGAATCAACTTTTAGATTAAAATGGATTGAAAACAACTATTCAATTAACTTTTCTATTAATCTAAGCAACTCATATGAACAAAGATAATACATATCAAACTTTTTCATGTAATTAGCATAACTTTTAAACTAATACAAAACATGAATCTATTGACAATGATCTTTGAAATTCGATTAGCGAGAACATTACCACATCAAAAAAAGTTTATAAGTCCAAAAACATCATACGGTAATGTTCCTAGTCCAATTCCAGCTAAAAAACTAAAAAATATGCTGTCTGGGGGTCGAACTCGTCGAGTGCATGAACCAACTCGGCGAGTTGGATCGTTTTGATCACTTTTTAGGCATGGACTCGCCGAGTCTCGTGATGTACTCACCGAGTCTGATGCCTAGACAGCAAAAAACTTCGATTTTCAAGCAGATTTGTAAGGATAACAAGAAAACAAGCCTAGTCTCTGATACCACTGTTGGGTTTTGAGCATTCTAACACTCCTATGGTGTACAAGCAACCCTACAAACCTTGGATCTATGTTTTCTCTATTATACATGCAAATAAGAACTTTCCAAGGCTTTAATCCTAACTAGCATATAATGAAGCTCTTATACTACAAAGTACTAGTTAGATGACATACCTTTTGATGTAGCTTGATGTCTTCAAGCTTTAAGAGCTTAGCCCCAATAGTGTGGAAGCCTCAAGTGGAATCACAAATCACCAAAAACACCTTGGAAGAATTTAGAGAATATAGATACTTGGTTCTCTCTAGTGAAATCGGCTAGCCCTTCTTAGTGTAACCACACTAGTACAATTTCACCAACCAAGGACATCTTTATATAGTATGGAAACTATGGTTAAACCCATGACCTTTCATTTCATATGATCCATGGGTTAAACACTCCATGGACTATCCATGAAAGCTTAGCCCAACCTAAATGAACTTGGCCCATTCCATATATATAAGAGTCCATATTTAATGAGTTCATTTTGATCACTTAATTAATTTTAAATTAATTCTAGATCAATACTAATTAAATAATATGATTATATATTAATATATTAGAACTTATAATACATTAATATAAATCATAAGTATACTATTCTCAAAAGACTATCCATATAAATTGTGTCGGTGAAGTGCAACCCAAACGGACCATGCTGGGTCAGGTCAAGTACATACCAAATATAGTTATGGACTTAGACATTAATCCAACAAAAACTTGGTGATGTTCCAAAGGAAATTTCGAGAGTTGTCATTGATCAAGTCTTTGATGAAACTAAGAAACTCGACAAGATAATGAAAGAAAAAGGTTCGCATTATCTTGGAACAAATACAGTTGTGTATCCAAAATTCAAGTGCACAGATGATGTCATCTTTCCGAATCAGGGTTTTTTCACTACACGAAATTGTGATGAATGTAAACCTGAATTTAACAACTTGGTGGAAGAGGATAACAAGAAAACATCGAAATAAGGATTTTTTGCAAATCAAAGCACCGTCGAAAATAATCTCACAAAGAATTCTTACACATTTCAAAGAAAAAAACCACAACGAAAATGGGTTGAATAATCTGAAAATTCAAATGAGAATCTGAAACAAGTTGAAAATGTTTCCAAACATGTCAAGATTAATTCTCAAGAATTTAAGGAACGAATTGAAAAGATTTTGAAAGAAAGTGGATTTTCAAAATGACAAGCGAGAAAGAAAGTGTTTTGGCAAGTTATTGAATCTCGAAAGAATCAATTGTTTTGCCTAATAAATCATCTGAACAGAAAAAGTCTAAATCAGTTTAGACATCTTTTTCAAAGAATATTGAAAACAAGAAATATCCCACTTTAACTAAATAGGTATTGTCTCAAAATAAACCACAATGTGAGTTTCCAAAATCAAACTTTCAAGGGTTAAATCATCTTCTCAAACTAATAATCAAAAATCAAATGAAAAGAAATTTGCAAATTATCACTCAACAAGGAATTCAAATACAAATCATCAAACAAGATTTTCACAAAATCATATTTCAATACAAAGTCGATTTTCGAATAATTCAAAGAATTATCAAAATCATGTGTCTTCACGAAAAGTTTCAAATCAAAAGTTTGATGAAATCAACAATAAAAGAAAAGTGAATTTCACACCAAAACAACCAAATTTTCCAAATTTTCCCGCAACACAATTTTCCAATGTTTTGTATGTAAAGGGAATTAAGATGTGAAAAACAATAATCATTGGCTTGAAGGAAAAGGAAAATCATTTCAATCAACAATGTTCTCTCAACAACAAATCAAGCAAGCTTATGAAAAGTATTTGAATGAATCATCGAATATAAGTTCTTCTTCTAAAGATTCGTAACACAAGCAAACAATGGAGGCCTATTTCGAAAGCAAAGGTGAATGAGAAATGTTCTGAGTAGCAAAATGCGAAAGTTAGTGGAAACTCTAAACATGTGAGTACTTACATTTATGTGCCTTTAACTAATGAAGTGGACTTAATTGATAGTCTCGAATCAAAATTTTGTAATTGGGTCTTAGGATATTCATTTCACAATGTTTTCCAATCTAATCACCAACGACCCAAACAACCTTGGGGACCTAAATTCTTTCACTGATTGCAGGTTTTTTGTGATGAGCAATATGATGACAAATGGTACTTTGATAGTGGTTGCTCTCATCACATGCTTGGAAGGAAAGAAAACATGCATGACTATCAAAATTTAGAGAATGTCAGTGTAACACCGTGAATTTCAAAATAATTTTTCGCATAATATAAAAACATATTCATTTAATTTTCATAAAACATCAATGTTTGAAACTCCAATCAATGTCATTACAAAGTATCCCAAGATCATATATCCTAGAAATCCCATGTGTGTGTACTGATCAAGCCGGTGCCTTCCCACGTTCATCACTAGTACCTGAAACAAATAACACCAACACTGTAAGCACAAAGCTTAGTGAGTTCCCCAAAATACCATGCATAACACATATTAGCCACTCCAGGCTATAACTCTGTGGGTCCGTGGACCCTACTCTGTGAACCCTCTGGTTCTAACTCTAGGAACCTTCCGGTTCCAACTCTATAAACATGCACAGTATAAATCACATAGAAATAATGCAATACAACACATAACATACATGTAGCATACAAATACTCTGTCACATAACTCTGGTTACCTACTCAAGGTAAAGTATAGTGAGAAGACTCACCTCGGGTATCTCGATAACTCGCAAATCCCGGAATCACTCGCGCTCGATCCTCCGAGCTATAATCCTCCTATAACACAATGTATCTCTAATTAACACTTTCTCAACTAAGGTTGACTACCCCTATCAAGTCAACACTGGTCAACCCTGGTCAACGGTCAACGGTCAACTTTGACCGGACTCGACGAGTGCACTAGAGCGATTCGGCGAGTCTATACGTGTTCACTGACTCCCTAGGATCCTCTCTTGACACGTCGAGTACTTCCCTGACTCGACGAGTTCCACCTGGCATGAATCGCGGGGCCACCACGACTCAACTCGCCGAGTCTCAAGAACAACTCGGCGAGTTCCAGCTCGACTCAGTCCACCTGTCAACCATCTCTAACTCTCCCTGACTCACTGAGTCAACCCCTTAACTCAGCAAGACCACTAGCTGAGTGGTTAAGGACAATCTTCATGCTACTCGACGAGTCTGTTCTTCAGACTCGGCGAGTCCATGCCATGCATCACCTCAAACTCGCTCCTGAGGTCAGATCCGCTCCAACAACTCATAGATCTAGTCCTCCCAAGCACATTCATCACGTAAAGTTACAATCTTGGCTACCATGCGACGCCTACAAGGCTTCTTTTGGTGAAATGACATCTAAAATGGTAACCTAAGTCCCCAACTGAAAAGGAAAGGCATAAAGCAGAGCATTTGGGACTCTCTAGACCTACTAAGGTCCAGATCTAGGTACCATTCCCCCATGGGACCTCTCACACTCCAATTACAAGGTAAACAAGGCATGAAGAAACCCTAGATTTGGCCATATCAATAAAATCATGAGAATAAGCTCTAAATATTACCTTAAATACCGAAGGCGGAAACATTTCCGGGGTTGACTCCACGTTGAGTATCAAATCTAATGTACATAGTAAGTAAAGTGAAACAAACATTACATTACATATTAAAAGTTTTACAATTTGTTTCAAAAGACACAGTTTATACAGTTGTGATACATAATATAGATATAAACAAAACGAACGAGCCTTGCACGCACACGATCCTGAGTCAAGTAAGTCTTCGGGTACCTGTACTATCGATGACCTGAGAACACAAGCAGTTTGAAAATCAGCATAACGCTGGTGAGTTCATAAGTAGTTTTGTTTTGTGAAAATGTTTATGTTTCCTTTCTGTTTCTGAAAATGTAACATACGCCAAGAAAATCCCGTATTTTCTTAAAGGTTGGTTGTTGTTTCACAAAAGTAAAGTATAGTTTGGTTATCCAATTTGTTGTTCTATTCCTTTTATGTATCAGTGTATTCCCAGGAATGTCCCATACTTTCTTGAATGTTAGTTATTATAAAAGATGTAATGTTATTCAGTTGGTTACACTTTTCTGGTTATGTATATGTTACCTAGGAATGCCCCATGCTTTCCTGTATGTTGGTTTTTAATGTGAAAGATGTATTCTGTTAAACCTGGTTATGTACAAAGTTTCCCCAGGAAGATCCCATACCTTCCTGAATATTGGTTATCTTATGTAAAAGATGTAAAAGATGTGAAAGATGTAAACTGAATCCTGGTTATCTGTAAAATGTAGTAAGTGGTTCATTATTACTATAAGTAAATCTCTGTTATCCTAACTGTGAGTTCCATAACCATACTAAAGACTAAACCTGTGGCAATAAGTAGTCCACAACCTTGTGGCACTAAGTAGTCCACAATCTTATGACTTTCGTCACCCTTGAACCATTTCGGTTCGCCTGTAGCTAGCAGCCAGGTGTGGGGTAGTCAGCCACGTATAGATCTATACACTCAAGTCACGCTCTCTAAATCCTAGAGATTCTGGTTACGGGTGTAGTCCTCCACTCGCATATCTCTGTGGAGTGTTCGCCGAGGACGTGTCTCCAATCATACGGAATAACAAATTTACTAGTAATAATAGAATAATCCTCCATTCGCGTATCTCTGTGGAATGTTACCGAGGACAAGACTGTGTACGAATTATATTGTTCATGTGTTATAATGTCATGCTTTTAACTGATAAAATGTGGAAACCATTTGTGAAATATATAAAACATAATAGTTTATAAAACCCATTTCACAAATAAATGTTTAAATGATCTGTATGTTCTGCTGGTTATCAGTTATGTATATCAGTATTAAAAGCATATGGAATGTGAAACACACACACACGAAAATAAGTTTTGAGTACAAGAAAACTCTTGTACTTTGCTTGTGTTCCCCTCCCCCTGAAAACAGTGAAAAACAGTGAAAAAGGTAGGGGTATGAACTCACCGGACTCGGAAATGTGTCGGTTTTGGATACTAGACGTTGGTTTTGGGATTGTTTACTCGCGATGTCCCTATGTAAAATGTAATAATGTCCATATAATACTAGTTAGATTTACATTCACTGATTATTTAGGACATTACACTCCAACGAGGTTAAACACCTCTAAACGAGCGTTTGGAGTGACCCGGGTGACATCTACGGACGTTATATGGCATTAGGGACTTGGGACTTGAGTTTACTCTCCAAAAGTAAACATTTAAATGAGTTTACAACCACAAAACACAGCCACACATGAGTTTACGGCCGTAAACTCATGTTGGTGTGATTTTGAGTGTTTAATCGCCTAAATGGACATGGGGATTGCTAGAATGGATATCTAAAATGCCTTGGGACAAATTGAGTGAATTAACATCATTTAAAAGGGAGTTTATGGCCACACTCTTGGAGTTTACGCTCGTAAACTCACCCATGGCCAAGAATGATTAATTTGAGCTACAAAGGACAATCACATGTGATTCTAACTAATTTTCTAAGCATTGTTATGAATTTAGATTACCATTTAACAAACTTTTAGGAGTTTACGGCCTAGAGGCATGTTCTATGGCCGTAAACTCTCCTTATGCTCTTGAAAAATTAGTTTTTGATGCTTAAAACACTCATATGTAATTCTAGAAATTTTTCCAAGCCTTTAGGGTGGTTTAAGACATCATTTGACACACTTATAGGAGTTTACGGCCTAGGGTGAGTTCTTTGGCCGTAAACTCACTTATGTATGGCATTTGGTGTGTTTAAGGTCTCCAAATCATTTTTAGATGAATCTAGGATTTACCACAAGGCCATTGGTTGAGTTTCAAAGCATTTGGACATGTTTAAAGGCACTAAATCTCCATTAAAGAGGAGTTTACGGCCCAAGAACATACCTTGGCCATAAACTCTCATTTGTCACTTATAATTCATGTTTTAATTGTTTTTAGTCTAGATTTGCAAGCCTTATTGTCATATCTAAGTCCCAACTTTTATTTGGAAGGGTAATTTGGCCTAAAAACCCCATTTAATGGAGTTTACGGCCCAAGCTTGCTCCTTGGCCGTAAACTCATGTTCTTGGTCCTAAAACTCAAATAATTCATCAAATTGAAGGCTAAAGATGTTGAATAACATGCTAAGGAGGTTACCTCAAAGATTTGAAGCCTTAAACTTGAGATTTGGACCTTAATTCTAGCTTGAGGAGAGAGGTTGTGAGAGCTTAATGAGAAATTGGCCAAAGGCTTCAAATGAAGTCTTAAAACACTTTATATAGTGTTCGGGAATTGGACACGACGGAATTCTACCCGATACCGACGTTAAGTGGGGCTTTTGGTCATACCCGACCAAATTGTTGTGACTCGATATGGTCGATTCTATAATTATTCCGATTACTAAAGTGGGGTGTTAAAATGATTTCTAAATGTATTAAGACACCTATTAAGTCATTTTAGGTTGAAATAAGCTAATGACTTAAATAAATGGCGAAATCGGAAACGAATTTGAAAACGACGTTTGGTTGATCACATTGGATTACAAGTTGAGTTACAAGAAGTGATATGAAATTTTGGGTTGTTACAAAATGGAAGTAGATCCAAGCTCCCCAACTCTGCTAGCTTGGCCTTCCTCTTCCCGTCTTGCTAACACACACAAGGATGGTGAATAATGGCCTCTTTTCTCACTCACAAGGACTCTCAGATGCTCTGGTGCTCTCAAGGTCGAAGGTAGCCGCAATGAAGGGTCATAAGGTCCTTTAACTAGGGCTCAGGGTCGGGAAATTAGGGTTTCATTAAACAGCGTGGACTCGCCGAGTCTGGACGCGATCCCGCGTCCAAATCCGCGAGCATACTCGGCGAGTCTAGGCTCCAACTCCCCGAGTCTCCTCACAAATTACCAAAATAAATAAATGAATAATACCTAGGAATCCGGGGTGTTACAATTCTCCCCCACTAGAACTAGACTTCGCCCTCGAAGTCTCGCTCTGCAAATAACTATGGATGCTGCTCATGCATCTCACGCTCCGGCTCCCAAGTCATCTCGGACCCCTTCCGATGCTGCCACTGAACCAAAACTAGGGGTACCTCCTTGTTCCTCAGAACCTTGATTTTCTGATCTCTGATGGCCACTGGTCTCTCAACATAATTTAGGCTCGCATCCACCTGAATATCCTCTAATGGAACCACTGCCGACTCATCGACTATACACTTCCTCAAATGCGACACATGAAAAGTGTTGTGAATCTTCCCCAACTCTGCTGGCAAATCCAAACGATAGGCTACCCGGCCCACCCTCGCACTCACTCGGAAAGGACCAATATATCGGGGCCCCAACTTGCCCCTCTTCCTGAATCGAATCACTCCTTTCCAAGGAGAGACCTTCAGGAGTACAAGGTCGCCGACTTGAAACTCAAGCTCGGACCGGCGTCTGTCTACATAACTCTTCTGAGGACTCTGAGCGGTCAACAACCTCTGTCTGACCTGCTGGATCTGCTCTGTCGTCTGAAGCACGATCTCTGTACTGCTCATCACCCGTTGTCCAACCTCTCCCCAACAAATGGGGGTCCGACACCTCCTCCCATACAACAGCTAAAAGGGCCGCATACCAATGCTCGAATGATGGTTGTTGTTGTAGGAAAACTCTGCCAAGGGCAAATATGCATCCCAACTACCCCCGAAATCCAACACACATGCCCGGAGCATGTCCTCGAGCGTCTGAAGCGTCCGCTCACTCTGACCGTTTGTCTGGGGATGATATGCGGTACTAAAATGCAGTCTAGTACCCAACTCCTCATGAAACTTCTTCTAGAATCTGGAAGTGAAACGCACATCACGGTCTGAAACAATTGAGATCGGCACCCCATGCCGAGATACCACTTCCCTCACATACACCTCTGCCAATTTCTCTGCTGAAGAACTCTTGTTGATAGCAAGAAAGTGAGTGCTCTTCATCAACCTGTCCACAATCACCCAAATTGCATCAACTCCTCTGGCAGTCCTTGGCAATTTGGTGATGAAATCCATGGTGATATGTTCCCACTTCCGTTCGGGAACCTACAAGGGCTGTAACTTACCATGCGGCCTCTGGTGCTCGGCCTTAACCCTACGGCAGGTCAAGCACCTCTCAACAAACCACACAACATCCCTCTTCACACAGGGCCACCAATACTCCTTCCTCAGGTCCAAATACATCTTAGTGGCCCCAGGATGGATCGAAAATTTCGACCGATGAGCCTCTTCCATCAAAATTGTACGCGTTCCTCCCACGTACGGCACCCAGATATGCCCCTGAAATGTCATAAGCCTGCGACCATCGGTAACGAACTCTGAAACCAAACCAACAACCCGCTCTTTCTTCTGCATCTCAGGTTGTACAGCCTCGGCATGTGCCCCATGAATGGTGTCCAACACTGGAGCTACCACGGTCAATCTCAAACATACATCCCGCAGCAGGGTGCTCTCCGCCCTGCGGCTCAGTGCATCAGCTACCACATTAGCCTTGCCTGGGTGGTACAGGATCTCACAATCATAATCCTTGATCACATCCAACCACCTTCTCTGACGCATATTTAGGTTGGGCTGATCCATCAAATACTTAAAACTCTTATGGTCCGTCTATATCGTACACCGGACCCCATACAAGTAGTGACGCCAAATCTTAAGGGTGAACACCACTGCTGATGGGTTTTAGCCATAAGAACTTTCCTATGTGCGCATGCAAAACCCTAATGCTTGGATCTAGGCTTTCTAATTAAACACGCTTTGAATCCAAGACTTCTAATGACTAATTAGGTTAAATAACAACATTGAAACATATCTAGAACCATACCTTTGAATTCCTTGTTGATCTTGTTGTCTTGGAGCATCTAGAGTCACAATTGTCACTCCTCTAATGGCTTACAAACACCAAATAGCAAGGAGGATGATTTGGGAGAGAGGAGAGGGGAGGAAATCGGCCAGGGTTCTCTTACTATAAGTGAAGTGCCGATTTGCCTTAGCTATGGGGTGTATTTATACTTGTAGACTCCTTAAGGGTTACAGTCTAAACCCTAATTGGATAATCTTCTCTTAAGGCTATCCAAATCCATTCCATAGATAAGTCATGGACGATTTTGAAGCTATCCTAGCTTCTAGAATCCGTCCCTTATATATCTATATGGATTTATTGTCTAAAAGCTTAACTATCAAATAATTGACAGTTTATACCCTCTTATTTAATTAATCTCTTTAAGTCACCAAATTAATTCTAATTAATTCTATGACTTATATTAATCAAATAACAATATATTATTCTTTATATTATTCCCATAATATATTAATAATATTTACTCTCTCTTAATAAATCATCCTATCAAGTTGCTATGGTGAAGGCAACCCAAAAGGACCATGCACAACCGGGTCAAATACTTGCCTAATATAGTTGCAGCCTTAAACACTATTCCAACAGTCTCCCACTTGGATAAGTCTAGTAACTATATGCACAAGTACAATTCAGTTTGCAATTGTAGCTCTCAAAGACGCTGTCAAACTCTGATCTAATCAATCTTGTCCTTGAGATAAGGGATCCTATGGTCCGCTATTAGATATCATGCTGACAATCCTATGGAACGGTTAGTCAAGCATTTAGGTTTCTCGAGCTCTGATTTATTTGACATAGAACTTAATCGAACACATCAATTCAGTTCTGACCGGGCCCGACACATAAGTTAAATCAAATCATTGAGCGGCCGAGATATCGCTTTTACCTTCTTAGATAAAAGTTACAGATAAACTTTGACTTACATGCATTTACTTATTCATTAACCAACTATACACAACAATGTGTTTTATAACACTGAGTTACTGATGCGTTTTCGCATTATCAATGTACAATCAATTAACAAATAACAAACCATATATCTAGGTTTTAAGACTATATGATATTATCGTCTTGCGATCACCCTTTTATATCATATTCCATAAAGTGATTCCAGCAAGCGCGGGTTTGTTCCAATGCTCAAAACTAGTTCATAAGCACTCATGAACGTTGCAGCAACCCTTTGCTATGTCTAAAACCATTTAGACAATCTACACACCAATTCATGACAATCTTCATTCATATCTGCTTCCAACATATGAACGATTGTGGACAATTTGAACAATTCTATTATTCCTAATAATTTCAATTATTCTGGAAGTCAAAACATGCAAAGTGAAACAATAGCTAAACAATCAACATAAGATAGTAACATTACTCATAAATAAAACTCATTTATTTAATCATTAAATGTTAATTACATTTATCTATTACACATTTCTAACACTATCTAATATGTGCTAATATCATCCTTCAGCCCAATACTCCTAGCATGCTGCAAGTGCTTAACCCTACTTAGTCCCTTTGTAAGCGGATCTGCTGGGCTATCTTCTGATGATATCCTCTTCACTACGAGTTGTCCTTCTTCTACACGATGTCTAAAGAAGTGATATTTTCTGTTGATATGTCTTGATCTACCATGATCCCTCGGTTCCTTGGTCAAGGCAACTGCTCCTTCGTTATCACAGAAAATCTCCATGGGCTCCTTTATGGCAGGTACAACTCCAAGATCACCGATGAAGTTCTTCAGCCATATTGCCTCCTTCGACGCTTCGCTCGCTGCAATGTACTCTAATTCGCACGTTGAATCAGCTACGGTCTCCTGCTTGGAACTCTTCCATGTCACTGCTCCTTCATTTAGGGTAAAGACCCAGCCCGACTGCGAACGGTAGTTGTCCCTGTCGGTCTGAAAACTGGCGTCACTATACCCTCGCACCTTCAAGTCATCACTCCCTCCGAGAACTAAGAACCATTCCTTCGTCCTCCGAAGGTACATAAGGATATTCTTCACAACAATCCAATGTGCTCTGCTAGGATTCCCTTGATATCTGCTAACCATGCTCAAAGCAAAGGCTACATCAGGGCGAGTACAAGTCATAACGTACATGATTGAGCCAACTATGGAAGCATATGGTACTCGGCTCATTTCTGCTATTTCAGCTTCGGTACTCGGACTTTGAGTCTTACTCAACTTGGCATTACTTTGTATCGGTAACTCTCCCTTCTTCGAGTTTCCATACTCAAACGTTTTAGTACCTTCTCTAAGTAAGTATTCTGACTAAGTGCAATTAGTCTCTTACTTCTTTCTCTTACTATCCGTATTCCCAAAATGTAAGAAGCCTCTCCGAGGTCCTTCATAGCGAAGCACTTCCCGAGCCAGGACTTAACCTCCTGCAGAGTCAGGATGTCGTTTCCTATGAGTAATATGTCATCGACATATAGAACGAGGAAGCTTACTATACTCCCACTAGCTTTGACATATACACATGATTCGTCTTCGCTTCGTACAAATCCAAACTTCTTGACTTTCTCATCGAAGCAAAGATTCCATCTACGAGACGATTGCTTAAGTCCATAAATGGACTTCTCAAGCTTACACACTCTATTTGGATGCTTCGGATCCACAAACCCCTCTGGCTGATCCATGTAAACATCCTCAGCCAACTTTCCGTAAAGGAAAGCGATCTTGACATCCATTTGCCAAATCTCATAATCATGAAATGCGGCAATAGCTAGCATCACTCTAATAGATTTTATCTTCGCAACTGGTGAAAAGTTCTCATCATAGTCAATCCGGGAGTTTGAGTAAAGCCCTTCGCAACCAATCGCTCTTTATATGTGTACACTTTTCCATCCACGTCGGTCTTCTTCTTGAAGATCCATTTGCACCCAACGGTCTTACGTCCGGGCACATAATCAATGAAATTCCAAACTTGGTTGTCATACATGGATTGGATCTTGCTATCCATTGCCTCTTTCCATTTTGCAGACTCCGGGCCTGCCATGGCTTCCTTATAGCTATTAGGTTCATCAAGATTTATTAGTGTACCATCACTAATATACGTGTCCCCTTCGGTAGTAATATGAAAACCATAAAACTGGGGATGAACTCTAACTCTATCGGAACATCTAAGAGGTAAGGACTCGTCAATCGGTTCAACCGGAGTTTCCTCCCCGGGTTGAGTGCCAGCGGTAGAGGTTCCTTCATCTATCGACTCTTGAATCACTTCAAGTTCGATTTGCCTCCCACTGTCTCCTTGGCTTATGAGTTCTCGCTCTCGGAAAACTCCTCTCCTCGCAACGAAGACAACATTGTCCTTCGGTCTATAGAAGAGATATCTAAAGGATGTCTGCGGGTAGCCGATGAAAATACATCGCTCACTTCGAGGTTCGAGCTTGTCGTGAGTATCTCGTCTTACGAAAGCCTCGCAACCCCAAACCTTGATACGTGCCAACGAGGGAGCTTTCCCTGTCCACATCTCGTGAGGTGTTTTGGCAACCTTCTTAGTAGGGACTCGGTTAAGGATATGGGCGGCAGTCTCTAAGGCATACCCCCAAAAAGAGATAGGTAGTGATGCACGACTCATCATAGAGCGAACCATATCCAATAAGGTTCGATTACACCTTTCTGCCACACCATTCAACTACGGTGTTCTAGGAGGCGTCAATTGCGAAACTATTCCACACTCCTTGAGATAATCGTGGAATTCAAGACTTAGGTACTCTCCTCCTCGATCGGATCGAAGCATCTTGATTCTCCTGCCCAATTGATTCTCCACTTCATTCTTGAATTCTTTGAACTTTTCAAAGGTTTCTGACTTTTGCTTGATTAAATAGATATACCCATATCTACTATAATCATCGGTAAAAGTCACGTAGAAGCGGTTCCCATCCTTCGTGGTTGATCTAAACGGTCCACATACATCGGTATGTATTAAGTACAATAGACCCTCACCCCTTTCACACGTACTCATGAAGGGTGACTTAGTCATCTTCCCAAGTAAACAAGACTCGCATGTGTCATCTTCCCTAAGGTCGAATGACTCCAACACTCCATCCTTTTGGAGTTGGGCTATGCGTTTCTTGTTGACATGTCCAAGACGACAATGCCACAAGGATGCTTTATCCATACTAGTGGAAGAATCTATATTCAAAACATCATTTCCTAAGTTATCAACAATCATAACAGTTTCATATATTCCATTACATGGTATAGCTTCAAAGTAAAAGACACCATTTAGATAAGCCAAAATAGAACCATTCTCATTATTAAAAGAAAATCTAAATCCTTGTCTATATAAACCATGAAACGAAATGATGTTTCTAGCCATTTCTGGCGAATAGCAACAATTGTTCAAATCTGAACACAAATTATTCCTAAGCACTAAAGAATACACTCTAATCTTGGTCACAGGCGACGATTTTCTGTTCCCCATGATTAGATTGATCCTTCCTTGCTCTACATCCCTACTTCTTCTTAGTCCCTGCACATTAGAACAAATGTGGTAACCACAACCGGTATCAAGAACCCAAGAAGAAGTATGATTAAAATCGTTAGATTTAATTGTGTATATACCTGTGAAAGATGGCTTGATCTTTCCTTCTTTGATTGCCTGCAGGTACTCTGGGCAGCTTCTCTTCCAATGTCCTATCTTGTGGCAGTGGTGGCACTCTGCCTCCTTCGGGTTAGGACAGGGCTTAGCAGGATCAACTTTGGTCCCACTAGAAGAGGCACCATCTCGGGCTTTAACCTTGCGATAGTTCTTCGATGAAGCCTTCCTCTTCTTTCCCTTTCCTTGACCAATAGCCAAGACAGGAGCAGCAGGCGGATTGGGAGTTGGTGCAACAAACTTGTCTTTGAAGTTGCTCTCAGCGACCCTCAAGAGACCTTGGAGTTTGCTTAGGGTGACCTCTTCTTTGTTCATGTGGTAGTTCATCCTAAATTGATTGTACATCGGAGGCAAAGAGTGAAGCACCATGTCGATCGCCAAGTCTTCCCCAAAGTCAACATTTAACTTGCGAAGGCGGTCGACATACCTTTGCATCTTTTGCAGGTGCACGGTAAGAGATTCTCCATGACCCATCTTAGCGGAAATCATGTTGGTGAAAATATCATAATGCTCTTGTCTCGCGTTTTGGTGGTATCTCTCCAATAAGTCTTGGTGCATCTCGTACGGGTACATGTCCTCGTAGGACTTTTGGAATTCGGAGTTCATGGTGGCAATCATGATGCAATGTACCTTCGTTGCATCTCACTCATGAGTTTCAAAAGCGGTGATTTCAGCCGGAGTAGCGATTTCAGGGTTGATTTTCTCGACCTTCTCATCGAGGACATACTCCTTATCCTCATAGCGAGCAATGGTGCGAATGTATCTTATCCATTCGCTAAAGTTCGTTCCATCGAAGCTGACCTTTTGGCAAAGGCTCATCAATGTGAAAGAACTAGCAGCAGCGTTGTTTGCATTTGACATCTACAAAAGGAAAAAGGACAAAGATAGATTAGAATAAGAATCCCTAATTATCACCCAATAAGAAAAATTAGGGCTAGGATCCAACAATAACATTTACATACTATAAAAGGGATGCCGTAATCTAACGTGCAAATAAATTGAAGGTAAGTGAGTGACGATTCACTAATTCTCCACAACGAAAAGTTAAACTATTAGTCCTAAGTGTATTGAGAATTCCTAGGTTCGGATGAGATTCATTGAAACTATTCAATGGCATGTTTAAATCTCGATATGCCCCTCTTGTTTGTGACTGGGATACCGAGGATCACAAAGTGGGTGTGAATTACCATGCAAATTCACATGGTGCCTTCATTGTAACGATCACCTATTCGATGTACCGGTAAACCACACACGCTCCATCGAACTATGATAAACAATGAATCACCCTTTGCCACCTTTGCTTAGAACCAATTAGTGTGCCGGTAAACCACACACGCTCCACTAACTTCTTAGCAAGGGTGCAAAGTGTAATTTCATGGGATTGCATCAATTCACTTTTCCTAAAGTAACTAAGATTGTGAAAATTTTAAAATATGTGTAGTTACTTTGTATTACTTATTATACTTTTAATGAGAGGATGAGGTTGCCCTATCCTACCCGTTCGGCTAACGACCCTCCACCAATCAAGCAAGCGGTGGGTGTGAGTGTACACCCATTAAGCGCCATTTTATAGGCCGCAACCTTATACCCACCTTATAGATCAGCTTCGTGAATGAGGCCTACTAACGGTAAGACTAGCATTTAGTTATACATATATATATTATTCTAGTAATATCATATTAGTATAGGGTTGTATTTTAAACCTTTTAAAATCTAGGTTTTGAAATTTAAGTTGTCTAAATTAAAACTTTTTAATCACAAAATATAAATTTCAAAACTTGAGGACATGTTTTAAACATTTGAAACATGGAGGATCAAATAACAAATAATTCCAATTAACAATTAATATCCTAATTATCTATATTTGATTTTATTCAAGATTTCTTTTTAAGATAATTACCAAAATAATTAAAATAATTAATTAATTATCATATAAGGAAATAAAATATTTTATTAGTTTGATAAATATCTTTTATTAGATCAAGATAATAGTCATATATATCAAAAAATCGGATTAGGGTTGATCTAATATGATTAAGGTAAGTTTCCATAAGATAATTATGAAAAAATCCCGAATCTGGCCATTCCTGACGCTTGGACTCGCCGAGTGCACAAAGGGACTCGCTGAGTCAGGCCAACTCGCCGAGTCCACTTTGGAACTCGCCGAGTCCATGACTCAGAAACACAAAATTCGAATTTTGCAGTTTAGTTTCAGTTAATCAAGCAACAATTTAATGAAAACCAAGCTAAGCTCTGATACCACTGATGGGTTTTAGCCATAAGAACCTTCCTATGTGCGCATGCAAAACCCTAATGCTTGGATCTAGGCTTTCTAATTAAACATGCTTTGAATCCAAGACTTCTAATGACTAATTAGGTTAAATAACAACATTGAAACATATCTAGAACCATACCTTTGAATTCCTTGTTGATCTTGTTGTCTTGGAGCTTCTAGAGTCACAATTGTCACTCCTCTAATGGCTTACAAACACCAAATAGCAAGGAGGATGATTTGGGAGAGAGGAGAGGGGAGGAAATCGGCCAGGGTTCTCTTACTATAGGTGAAGTGCTGATTTGCCTTAGCTATGGGGTCTATTTATACTTGTAGACTCCTTAAGGGTTACAGTCTAAACCTTAATTGGATAATCTTCTCTTAAGGCTATCCAAATCCATTCTATAGATAAGTTATGGATGATTTTGAAGCTATCCTAGCTTCTAGAATCCGTCCCTTATATATCTATATGGATTTATAGTCTAAAAGCTTAACTATCAAACACTTGACAGTTTATACCCTCTTATTTAATTAATCTCTTTAAGTCACCAAATTAATTCTAATTAATTCTATGACTTATATTAATCAAATAACAATATATTATTCTTTATATTATTCCCATAATATATTAATAATATTTACACTCTCTTAATAAATCATCCTATCAAGTTGCTATGGTGAAGGCAACCTAAAAGGACCATGCACAACCGGGTCAAATACTTGCCTAATATAGTTGCAGCCTTAAACACTATTCCAACAACTGCCCCCAACTCTAGATCATGGGTGGGATATCTCATCTCATGAGGCTTCAGCTGCCTCGATGCATATGCTATCACATGCCCTCTCTGCATCAGCACCGCTCCCAACCCCAAAATCGATGCATCACAGTATACCACAAAGTCCTCCATCCCTTCCGGGAGGGCTAACACCGGGGCTTCGCATAACCTTTGGCGAAGTGACTCAAAGGAGGCCTGCTGCTCGGGGCCCATGAAAAAACAACACCCTTCTGGGTCAACCTGGTGAGTGGCACTGCGATCTTAGAGAAATCTTTGATAAGTCTCCGATAATACCCTGCCAACCCTAGGAAACTCCTGATCTTGGAGGGTGACCTTGGCACCTCCCAACTCATCACCGCCTCGACCTTGGCCGGGACGACCAATATCTCTTTCTGGTTAACGAGATGTCCTAAGAACTGGACCTCCCGCAACTAGAAATAACACTTGGAGAATTTGGCATAAAGCCTCTCCGATCTCAGAATTCCGAGAACCTCTCTCAAATGCTCCTCATGCTGCTGTCTAGATCTCGAATATACCAGAATGTCGTCGATAAATACAATCACCAACCGATCCAGCATCGGCCTGCACACTCGGTTCATGAGATCCATGAACACTGCCGGGGCATTGATGAGCCTGAAAGGCATCACCACAAACTTGTAATGCCCATAACGCGTCCGGAAAGCTGTCTTCTGGACGTCCTCATCTCGCACCCTCACGTGATGATACCCAGACCTCAAATCGATCTTGGAGAACCAAGACGCTCCCTGCAACTGATCGAACAAATCAACAATCCTCGGCAACGAGTAACAGTTCTTGACCGTCAGCTTGTTCAACTCCCGGTAATCAATGCACATCCGGTGTGAACCATCCTTCTTTTTGACAAACAGGATAGGCGCTCCCCACGGCGAGCTATTCGGCCAAATAAACCCCTTTCCCAACAGCTCCTGAAGCTGCGAGGATAACTCTTGCATCTCTGGAGGTGCAAGGCGATAAGGCACCTTAGCGATAGGCGCGGCCCCCGGAACCAAATCGATACTGAACTCCACTTGCCTCACAGGAGGCACACTGTGACAACCCTATATTTTCCAAAAATAGTATAACGCTCAAATGTCAAATACAACGAAAACTATTTTGAATTAACCTCACAAATAAAGTGTTCAAATATCTAAGTTGGGATGCATCTGTAACAACGGAAATTTTAAAACAAAATTTTCATTTCTAAAAATGTATTTTCATCCAAAACAAGGCATAAGTATCCAACGTATCATGTCATAATACAATCATATAAATCCCAAGATCATAAATCATCCATCAGTGTGTACAGATCACGCCGGCGCCTTCCCACGGTCCTCGCTAGTACCTGAAACACATACACAACAACTGTAAGCATAAATGCTTAGTGAGTTCCCCAAAATACAACTTACGCACATACGCCTTTCCAGGCCCTGACCTTCCGGTCCATGTGTCTCAGGGGACTTTCGTCCCTGCTGGGTAAACCTTCCGGTCCTACCCACGCCAACCTTACGGTCCACATTACAACGCCTTCCGGCCCATAACATAATGCCTTCCGGAACATATCAAGCATATCATACATAGTACATATAAAACTTAACTTATCACATATAGCACATATGTCTCATACCATATCCGACCTTTCGGTCACACAGTCAAAACCCTTCCGGGTATAGTATAGTGAGAAGACTCACCTCCTGAATATCGATAGCTAGTAAATCCCGAAATCACACGTGCTCGATCCTCCGAGCTACAATCTCCCTATATCATCATCATACGTCTCTTATTAACATTTTTACCAATAAGGTTGACTACCCTTTTTAAGTCAACACTAGTCAACTCTTGGTTAACGGTCAACGGTCAACTTTGATCGGACTTGGCGAGTGCACTAGGGCGACTCGGCGAGTCTAGACGTTTTCAACAATCTCTCTAGGATTCCCTTTTTACACGCCGAGTACTCCCCCTGACACGACGAGTTCCACCTGGAAGAATTGCGGGTCCACCCTGACTCAACTCGCCGAGTCTCAAGACCAACTCGGCGAGTCCCAATTCGACTCAGTCCACCTGTCAACCCTCTCTAACTCGCCCTGACTCACTGAGTCAACCTATGACTCGACTGGACCACTCACTGGCCGATCTAAGGGCAATCTTCAAGCTACTCGCCGAGTCTGTTCGTCGGACCCGGCGAGTCCATGCCATGCAATCACTCAAACTTGCTTCCAAGGTCAGATCTGCTCCAACAATTCATAGATCTGGCCTTCCTAGACTGATTCATCACGTAAAGCCCCTATCTTGATGTTCATAACACACCACATGGCTCATAAATAGCATTTTGACCTAAGGCATAAGGATTCCAATCCAAAACCCCGATTGATTCACAAAAAGCTTGGGCAAAGGGACACTCTGGACCCCCAAGGGTCCAGATCTATGGTCTAAATTGCTTAAGGGACCAAGGGAGCACTAGATCTAGCCACAAAAGGGGTTCAATAAACCCTAAATCAATATAAGATCAACATAGAAGAGGATAGCTCGAAGATATTACCACAATAGTGATGCTCTGGACTCCAAACTCTCATAAAATGGCTCCTCTTGCTTTCCCCTTAGCTGATCCTCCCTTTCCCTTGCAAGATGACACCTCCAATATCAATAATGGCCTCCTACTTTGCTCCAAACGCTCACACTCGATTAGGGTTTCACTCAAGGGACTGGTGAGCACAAATGACGGCCATAAGGCCCTTTAAATAGGTCCCAAACCCGAGAAATTAGGGTTTTATTAAACAGCGCGGACTCGCCGAGTCCATACCTTGGACTCGCCGAGTCCAGGCGCGAACCCGCGCACAAATCGCGATCCTACTCGGCGAGTCTGAGCTCCAACTCGCCGAGTCCCCTCACAAAACAACAAAAATTGAAAGCATAAAAGACACCTGGAAATCCGGGCTTTTACAACTCTCCCCCACTAGAACTAGACTTCGCCCTCGAAGTCTCGCTCTAAAAATAGTTCCGGATGCTGCTCACGCATCTCACGCTCCGGCTCCCAGGTCATCTCTGATCCCTTCCGATGTTGCCACTGAACCAACACCAAGGGTACCTCCTTGTTCCTCAGAACCTTGATCTTTCGATATCTGATGGCCACCGGCCTCTCGGCATAATTCAGGCTCGCATCCACCTGAATATCCTCTAATGGAACCACTGCTGACTCATCGGCTATACACTTTCTCAGCTGCGACACATGAAAAGTGTCGTGAATCTGCCCCAACTCGGCTGGTAAATCCAAACGATAGGCTACCTGGCCTACCCTCGCAACCACACGGAATGGACCACTATATCGGCGCCCTAATTTGCCCCTCTTCCTGAATCGAATCACTCCTTTCCAAGGAGAGACCTTCAGGAGAACGAGATCGCCGACTTGAAACTCAAGCTCGGATCGACGTCTGTCCGCATAACTCTTCTGTCGGCTCTGGGCGGTCAATAACCTCTGTCTGACCTGCTGAATCTACTTTGTCGTCTGAAGCACGATCTCTGTACTACCCATCACTCTCTGCCCAACCTCTCCCCAACAAATGGGGGTCCGACACCTCCTCCCATACAACAGCTCAAAGGGTGGCATACCAATGCTCGAATGATGGCTGTTGTTGTAGGAAAACTCTGCCAAGTGTAAATACGCATCCCAGCTACCCCCAAAATCCAACACACATGCTCGGAGCATGTCCTCAAGCGTCTGAATTGTCTGCTCACTTTGACCGTCTATCTGGGGATGATATGTGGTATTAAATGCAGTCTAGTACCCAACTCCTCATGAAATTTCTTCCAAAATCTGGAAGTGAAACGTACATCACGGTCCGAAACAATCGAAATCGGCACCCCATGCCGAGATACCACTTCCCTCACATATACCTCTGCCAACTTTTCCGCTGAAGAACTCTCGCTGATGGCAAGGAAGTGAGCGCTCTTCGTCAACCTGTCCACAATCACCCAAATTGCATCAACTCCTCTGGCAGTCCTCGGCAATTTGGTGATGAAATCCATGGTGATTTGTTCCCACTTCCACTCGGGAACCTCCTATAGCTGCAACTTGCCATGCGGTCTCTGGTGCTCGGCCTTAACCCTGCGGCAGGTCAAGCACCTCTCAACAAACCATGCGACATCCCTCTTCATACAGGGCCACCAATACTCTTTCCTCAAATCCAAATACATCTTCGTAGCCCCCGGATGAATCGAAAATTTCGACCGATGAGCCTCTTCCATCAAAGTAGTATGCGTACCGCCCACAAACGGTACCCAAATCCGACCCTGAAAAGTCATAAGCCCTCGTCCATCCGAAACGAACTCTGAAACCAAACCAACAACCCGTTCCCTCTTCTGTATCTCCGGTCGCACAGCCTCAGCCTGTGCCCCACGAATGGAATCCAGTACCGGAGCTATCAGGGTCAATCTCAAACATACATCTTGTAGTGGAGTGCTCTCCGCCCTGCGGCTCAACGCATCAGCTGCCACATTAGCCTTGCCTGGGTGGTACAGGATCTCACAATTATAATCCTTGACCACATCTAACCACCTCCTGTGTCGCATATTTAGGTTGGGCTGATCCATCAAGTACCTCAAACTCTTATGGTTCGTGTATATCGTACACCGAACCCCATACAAGTAGTGACGCCAAATCTTGAGGGCGAACACTACTGCCCCCAACTCTAGATCATGTGTGGGATATCTCGCCTCATGAGGCTTCAGCTGCCTCGATGCATATGCTATCACATGCCCTCTCTGCATCAGCACCGCACCCAGCCCCAAAATCGATGCATCACAATATACTACAAAATCCTCCATCCCTTCCGGGAGAGCTAATACCGGGGCTTTGCACAACCTTTGGCGAAGTGTCTCAAAGGAGGTCTGCTGCTCGGGACCCCATGAGAATGCAACACCCTTCCGGGTCAATCTGGTGAGTGGCACTGCGATCTTGGAGAAATCCTTGATAAATCTCCGATAATATCCTGCCAACCCAAGGAAACTCCTGATCTCAGAGGGTGACTTTGGCACCTCCCAACTCATCACCGCCTCAACCTTGGCCGGATCGACCAATATCCCTTCCTAATTAACAAGATGCCCTAGGAACTGGACCTCCCGCAACCAGAAATCACACTTGGAGAACTTTGCATAAAGCTTCTCCGATCTCAAAACCCCAAGGACCTCCCTCAAATGCTCCTCATGCTGCTCTCTAGATCTCGAATATACCAGAATCTCATCGATAAATACAATCACCGACCGATCCAACATCGGCTTGCATACTCTGTTCATGAGATCCATGAACACAGCCGGGGCATTGGTGAGCCAAAAAGGCATCACCACAAACTCATAGTGCCCATATCGCGTCCTGAACGCTGTCTTCTGGACGTCCTCATCCCGCACTCTCACCTGATGATATCTAGACCTCAAATCGATCTTGGAGAACCAAGATGCTCCCTGCAACTGATCGAACAAATCGTCGATCCTCGGTAATGGGTAACGGCTCTTGACCGTCAGCTTGTTCAACTCCCGGTAATCAATGCACATCCGGTGTGAACCATCCTTCTTCCTGACGAACAAAATAGGTGCTCCCCACGGCGAGCTGCTCGGCCTAATAAATCCCTTCCCCAGCAGCTCCTGAAGCTGCGAGGATAACTCTTGCATCTCTGGAGGTGCAAGACGATAAGGCACCTTAGCGATAGGCGCGGCCCCCAGGACCAAGTTGATACTGAACTCCACTTGCCTCACAGGAGGCACACCCGGCAACTCGTCGAGAAAGACATCAAGAAACTCACGCACAACCGGAACCTCCTCAACTGAACTCAGCCTCTCGGAAGTCACTCGCGTATCCATCACATACGCCACAAAACCCCTACAGCCCTGTTGTAGACACCGCCTCGCCCTAGCGGCCGAACAAAAAGCTGATCCTGAACGTGTACCCTCGCCGTACACCGAAAGAACTCCCCCACTAGGGTCTCGTATAGTCACCAATTGATGCTCGCAGTCGATAACCGCGCCGAACCTGCTCAACCAGTCCATGCCCACAATGACACAGACATCACCCATCGCAATAGGAACCAGATCAATCGGAAACTCAACCCCGAAAATCTCTAACACACATCCACGGAGAACCTCCGTGGCACAAATCACTCTCTCGTCAGCTATAGAAACTCTCAGAGGCCGACTCAACGGCTCACGGCTAACACTGATATGCTGACTAAAGGCCAAAGATACAAAAGACCGACTCGCACCCGAGTCAAATAACACTAAAGCAGGTACAGAGTTCACAAGGAAAGTACCTACGCATAACATAATATAAGCATAATATCTCAACATCAAAATAAATACATGAAATAGAGCATACCTGCCACAACATCAGGCGCAGCGCGGACCTCCTCCGCGGTCAACTGGAAAGCTCTCCCTCGAGCCCTCGGGGCCTCGGCCTTCACTGGTCGAATCTCAGTAGCCCTGGCAGCAGGTGCAGATCCCTGATGAAGCTGACGGCACTCGGCCTTCCGATGGCTGGTCTGGTTGCAATGAAAGCAAACCATAAACCCCTTGGGGCAATCCCTAGCGATGTGCCCCTCCTTGCCACACTTGTAGCAAGCACCTAATCGACATGTCCCCTCGTGACCATTGCCGCACTTTCCACATGTGCGGCCCTTCGGACCTCCCGTCCTCGAATCGGCGGACTTAGTCCGCTTGGCTGCCGGCTGAGACTGAGCCGGCCGCCGATCCACCCGTTGAGACTCGGCCTCCTCCCTAGCCTGGGTCTCCAACTCAATCTCGTGCTTCCTGGCATTCGCCTGAAGCTCAGCAAAGGTATGATATGTTGAGTTCGACACGAACTCCCGGATATCCCTCCTCAACACACCCAAATACCGGCTCATCTGAGCCTGCTCTGTGGACACGTGGTCGAGGAAAAACATCGCCCTCTCATGAAACTTCCGTGTGATCACCGTAACTGAATCAGTACCCTGCTTGAGGGTCAAGAACTCCTGAACCAACCGTTCCCTCTCCACCGGGGGAACGTACTCGTCTCTGAACATAGAGGTAAACCTCTCCCATGTTACAGCTGAAATCTCTGCCAAAGTGAAGTTCGCCGTCACGAACGTCCACCAATCCTTCGCTCCCAGATGGAGCTGGTTCAAGGCGAACCGTACTCTCAGATGCTCCAGACATGAACAAGTGTAGAAGCATGCCTCGATATCAGCAATCCATCTCGTCGCAGCGATCGGATCCCGCGTCCCGTCAAACTCAGGTGGCTTCGTGTTGCTGAACTCCTGAAACAGCAACGAGTCACCTCCCTGTGGTCTGGCAGCAGCCACAGCTGCGGTAGGTGCAGCGGCTGCAGCCTCAGTCAACGCGGCGTTCCGCTCATCAAAGGTCTCCATCAAAGTGGTCTTAATAGACCCAAACATCTCCGGAATCTCAGCCCGGATTGCTGCAGCCACCTACTCATGAATCATCTGACGAATCTCCTCGTCACTCACACTGCTCGTACTCGGTTTGTGGCGTGGTCCAACCATGACGCCTCTGAAATACAACATAGAACTATCAGAGACTCTATCGAGCATAATCGTACTCGATAACACAACCCTACTCAGTCTCCGATACCCAGGGATTCTTACTTGGGTCGCCCACTGACCCGGTGTCTTCGGTAGTACGGGCCCAATACTACCGACCACACCACATCAGCATTCATCCCAAGTCCTCCTCCCCAAACCCCGGATCCTGAGTACTCTACTCTTGTTATGCACTAACTACCTGCTCACTCTCAGAGCATTTCATAGCAACAGACTTCCCTAGACTAAGTCATCACAAATCAGGCCACTCTAGTCCTATCATGAATACCTAGTCTTCTAGCATGCATAACAATTCATATTATATCATATCTCTTAACACAACATTGTAAGGGTATTTTGGGGATCTTTACCGTTCGGATGCTGGCTGATCGTACACACTGCTTCATTTTTGTTTACCACAAAATCCTTTATAAAAATTTTATGCCTTTGTTTTTTTAATGGTTTTCCTCAAATCCTCGGTTTGAGTTCAGTTACACCCGAAGGTGTACCCGAATCCCTCAAACCAAGGCTCTGATACCAAATTGTAACAACGGAAATTTTAAAACAAAATTTTCATTTCAAAAAATGTATTTTCATCCAAAACAACGCATAAGTATCCAACATATCATGTCATAATAAATTCATATAAATCCCAAGATCATAAATCATCCATCAGTGTGTACAGATCACGCCGGCGCCTTCCCACGGTCCTCGCTAGTACCTGAAACACATACACAACAATTGTAAGGATAAATGCTTAGTGAGTTCCCCAAAATACAACTTACGCACATACGCCTTTCCAGGCCCTGACCTTCCGGTCCATGTGTCTCAGGGGACTTCCGTCCCTGCTGGGTAAACCTTCCGGTCCTACCCACGCCAACCATACGGTCCACATTACAACGCCTTCCGGCCCATAACATAATGCCTTCCGGCCCATATCAAGCATATCATACATAGCACATATAACAATTAACTTATCACATATAGCACATATGTCTCATACCATATCCGACCTTCCGGTCACACAGTCAAAACCCTTCCGGGTATAGTATAGTGAGAAGACTCACCTCGTGAATATCGATAGCAAGTAAATCCCGAAATCACACGTGCTCGATCCTCCGAGCAACAATCTCCCTATATCGTCATCATACATCTCTTATTAACATTTTTACCAATAAGGTTGACTACCCTTTTAAATCAACACTAGTCAACTCTAGGTCAACGGTCAACGGTCAACTTTGACCGGACTCGGCGAGTGCACTAGGGCGACTCGGCGAGTCTAGACGTTTTCACAAATCTCTCTAGGATTCCCTTTTTACACGTCGAGTACTCCCCCTGACTCGACGAGTTCCACCTGGAAGAATTGCGGGGCCACCCCGACTCAACTCGCCGAGTCTCAAGACCAACTCGGCGAGTCCCAGTTCGACTCAGTCCACGTGTCAACCCTCTCTAACTTGCCCTGACTCACTGAGTTAACCTATGACTCGACTGGACCACTCACTGGCCGATCTAAGGGCAATCTTCAAGCTACTCGCCGAGTCTGTTCATCGGACTCGGCGAGTCCATGCCATGCAATCACTCAAACTTGCTTCCAAGGTCAGATCTGCTCTAACAATTCATAGATCTGGCCTTCCTAGACTGATTCATCACGTAAAGCCCCTATCTTGATGTTCATAACACACCCCATGGATCATAAATAGCATTTTGACCTAAGGCATAAGGATTCCAATCCAAAACCCCCATTGATTCACAAAAAGCTTGGGCAAAGGGACACTCTGGACCCCCAAGGGTCCAGATCTATGGTCTAAATTGCTTAAGGGACCAAGGGAGCACTAGATCTAGCCACAAAAGGGGTTCAATAAACCCTAAATCAATATAACATCAACATAGAAGAGGATAGCTCGAAGATATTACCACAATAGTGATGCTCTGGACTCCAAACTCTCAGAAAATGGCTCCTCTTGCTTTCCCCTTAGCTGATCCTCCCTTTCCCTTGCAAGATGACACCTCCAAGATCAATAATGGCCTCCTACTTTGCTCCAAATGCTCACACTCGATTACGCTTTCACTCAAGGGACTGGTGAGCACTAATGACGGTCATTAGGCCCTTTAAATAGGTCCCAAACCCTAGAAATTAGGGTTTCATTAAACAGCGCGGACTCGCCGAGTCCATACCTTGGACTCGCCGAGTCCAGGTGCGAACCTGCGCCCAAATCGCGATCCTACTCAGCGAGTCTGAGCTCCAACTCGCCGAGTCCCCTCACAATACAACAAATATTGAAAGCATAAAGGACAGCAGGAAATCCGGGCTGTTACAGCATCAAATATTAGATATCGTGCCAAGGTTTCCAAAAACATAAAGAACGTTCAAAACCGGGTTATATTGAGGAAATTATAACCGCTCGTATAATTACGACATACCGTTAAAACGCTATTTAACTTAAAAAGTGAAATTTCAATAAAATGCATTTTAGCCTTAAGTATCTAAACAAAAGTCGTAGATTTCGTTAAATCGTAAGCGTGCATAAAAAGATCGCCCAAATTGGACTTCGTATCAAGAAGTTACGAATTTCCTAAGTTTTGTAACAGTAGTAGAGGGCTAAAAACTCAAATTGAAGATTGAGTGTTATTTAGCTATCGCCACCTAAACGGAAGTTGAAGATCTCCACAATAGTAATAAAACGATAAAAAGACAAACGAAAACCGACATCGAATAAAGAAACTATGAATTTTTAACGGACTTTAGGAGTCCCAGCCTATTAAAATTATATCATCAAAAATAAATTCAAAACTAGCCGACGGAGTCTAAATGAATGTTGTAGACTATAATCTCACCTACGCGTGGATATGAAGAACACGAAAAACGGAGCCCGTACGCGAAAGTTACGGAATTTAGAAGACGGGAGCCGGGATTACGCCCTGCGTAATATTGGAGTACGCCCCGCGTACTAGACCCAGAGTCGAGTCCTATCGGCTGCACTTCTACGCTTAGCTAGACCGGAGTCGTAAGCCATGACGCATTTCTATGCCCCGCGTAACCGAAGTATGCCCAGCCTACTCCGGAGGTACGCCCCACGTACGCCATCCTCCAGTACTATAAATACAATGTTTTGAGCCTCGGGTTTTTGCAGACCTTCTCAAACTCTCAGTCACTCTCCTATACTTCTAAGCTCCAGAGATCATCCCGACGCCCTCGGTTTCCGCACTCGAGCCCCCGACGAAAGATCTACGCTGCAGAGATCCCCGAAGAGCCCGAAGACACAACTTTCCCCGGTCGAAATTCTGCTCAACTCTAGTCTCTCTCTTCAAACCAAACGAGTGAGTCCATACCCCTACTTTTCAATTCTTTTCATGTTTTAGGGGGGAAATACAAGTACATTACAAGTCAAAGTATCGTTTTATAAACATAATTATAATATCTATTTTATAGGATATTGATACAAACATCTTTATGTTTAAAGGGCTATTATATCAACTAGTTATTCTTACTAAATGGAAACATACTTTTTGAGGAACTATAACGAGTAAAATTAACAAGTTATTCATACATTTTACATATACATTTTGACAAATGAAATACTTTCAAACGAAGTAAAGTCTTTCTTATCGTAAATCTGTTTATACCAAGTAATGTGAGATATTCAAACTTCAACATACTCTTATGTATGCATTTCAAGTCTTGTATTATATACTATAATCTCTTGGAGAGAGAGCGTGATACTTGTGTATAGATCTATACGGGATTGACAACCCCGCACCTAAACTATTAGCTTTAGTTAGACCGGCAGGTCTGGGGTGACAAATGGCATAACACTACAACACCTGAAGAATGTTGTTACAGGCCGCCAGTGTCAATAGTATGGTTATAAAACTCACATAAAAGTATAAAAACAAGTTTGATTTACGAGATTCATATATGCATTCAGTTTTCCACAACATTTTTAGTACAAGGTTTATCATTATTATTCAAGTATGGAACATACTAACGCACACCAACTCTGGAAACTTTTCAAACCATTTATAAAAAATATTGGATTTTCTGAAAACCTCGTTCATCGATTTACTACAAAAAGGACATACTTTTCAATGCGAAACACTTATGAACTCACCAACTTAATTGTTGACACTTTTTCAAAACCACTTGTATTTCTCAGGGAATCAGTAATACAGGTAACCTACCAGCTTTTGAAGAAGGAATGCTAAGGACGTTTTATTATTGAACATTTATCATCATATTGTAATATTCTTTTGCTAATATGTATAACGCAACAATATACGTTTTCATTATATATATGATGGTTGTGTTACTTTCTTTACAATATTCAATTGTTGTGATACTATGTGAAGTCTTCCACCCCCAAATGTTTCCGCCATTCTGGTTTTGGGGTGTGACAGATTGGTATCAGAGCATTGTTTATAGTGAACTAAGTATATCGAACCACATAAGATATACAAACTATAAATGCAAAAGGGACCAAAAACCCTCTGACAAAACGTTTTCATGAACAATATATTTTCTTTTAAAAATATACATCTTTAATCGCATATATTAGTCTCGTATCATGGCAAGTTTTCTAAAAAGTATTAAGGCAAGTTGCGACACTACGATTGGGCCTCGTGGTATGTAATTAGGTCGAGAATAAATATAGCCTGATCAACTATATTTATCCTAGATTTGACCAACGTACGAGGAGGAATGGTCATAGTGGACAATAAGCCAAAAACTTACCAAATACAAATTATTTTAGATTTCGCCAAATTGAAATACTATAGGAGTATTGTTAAAAGTAATTGTACAATAAAATATTTACGCTCCGTAAAAATATAGTTAAACATAGGAAGTCGTTAAATAGAAATTTCTTTTCTTATAAAATTCTCATAACTCTATCCTAGTATAGACAAATGGCCGGATTCCATTTACCCAGAGATCCCTACTACCCAAACCAAGCCAATGGCGGGTGGATAGAAGAAGACCCGGAGGAAGACCCAGAGGAAATTGAAGAAGAGGTCGAAGAAGAGTTCGAGGAGGGAGTCGAAGAAGAATTCGAAATCGAAGTCGGAGAAGAATTCGAAGTCGACGAGGAGATTGTGGAAGTTTCTAGCGGAACAGACTCTGAACCAGAAGTAATCGACCCTCCCATCCCTCATCCCCCGAAATCAGACCATATCAACCGGGAACCATTCCCATGTGGGGAAGCCACCTCTACTACTGGAGCCGCCAACAAGGTGTACGCCCTCCCTTCGGCATGTGCCGAGATTTTTGCAATGTCAATGGGGGAGGCTCAGCTGATCAAGCACTTCCTATTATCGTGAACGCTATAGCTACCCATAACTACCAGGCGGACCAACAAGCAGCCAGAGTTCGCGAGGTCAATGCTGCTACTCAAGGTGACACCGCAGACCTCCGCCGTTTGGAAGGACTACATGAGAATACCCAAATCTACACAGGGACGCTTCAGAACCAAATGATAACGGCTCTAGCAGAAATAAGAGAGATGAAGGAACAACAAGCAGATCTCGAGAGGCGCCTGATGGGAGTCAAACGGTCGGATGCCGAATCGAGCTCCAAACGCCGCAAATAGAGCTTGTTCAAACCCCAACAATTTTGTTTTAAAATAGGATTTCGGATAATAGTTTTTCCCTTATTTCCTTTTGTATCTGTAATCGGAGACCTCTAGGTAGGTCAAATTTTCCAAACAAGGAGTGTAATGTAACACACTCAGGTGTGACCTATATATATATATATATATATATATATATATATATATATATATATATATATATATATATATATATATATATGAAGTACTTCTTTATATACCTCTCAAAACTTATGGGTTTTAACAAAAAAAAATTCTATGCCTACCTTGAAACCATAAACTAAAGTCAAAACAAATTACAAGATACAACTAACACACGTTTGTCCAAACATTAGAAACTTATAGTATTCATTCTTATTTTTCTCTACCAGAACATGCCTCCTCGTAGATCAACACGCAGAAACTCAACTTCAACACCACCTCCACCACCTCCTCCAATTATGGATGCCGTTATGTTCCAGACTGCTGTAACCGCTGTTGTAACCGCAGCGATGGCTCAAATGAGCAACAACGGATCGGGAGGAGGAACAAACAGCTTTACAAATGGCCAAGGTCAAGGGCGTTCAAGGGTATGCACTTACAAATACTTCACCAACAGAAAACCTATTCCCTTTTATGGAACTGGGGGAGTATTGGCTCTATCTCAATGGATAGAGAAAACGGAAGCTGTATTCGAAATTTGCGCGTGCCCTGAAGAGAGCAAAGTAAAGTTTGCTGCTTGTACTTTCTCTGAACGCGCCCTGACATGGTGGAACGGCCACGTCAAGACATTAACCCTAGTGGTGGCGAACTCCATGGGTTAGGAAAACTTGAAACGAATGCTCCTTCGAGAGTACTGCCCAAGATGCGAGATTCAGAAGCTTGAACAGGAACTGTGGAGCCTTTCGATGGTAGGCTCGGACATAGCAGGTTACACCAACAGGTTCAGTGATTTGATAACACTTTGCCCAGGAATACTAACCCTGGAAAGCCAAAAGGTCGAGAGATACATCTGGGGACTATCACCCCAACTTCGAGGAAGTGTGTTAGCTTCCAAACCCGTGACCTTTGACAGTGCCAAGGAACTGGCGCAATCTCTCGTTGATCATGGTGTCTGTCAAGGAGTCACGGCTATCATGGCTGAACCAACCAAAGGGAACAGCAACAACGAGATGAATGCCAACAACAACAACAACAAGAAGAAATTCTGGAACAAGAGAAAAGGGCAAACATAGCAAGAGCCTTCAAAGAAACAAATAGTTGCGGTTCAAACACTTACTTAATCAAATACCCCAATCACTCAATAAAATATTCACTATAGAAATGGCTAATGGTAAAACAGAAAGCACAAGTGATATGTACGTAGGGTGCACACTAAATTTAAACGAACACTTATTTCAAATCGAACTAATGCCCATCTCCATAAGAAGTTTCGATGTCATCATCGGTATGGACTGGTTGAGCCTTTACCATGCCGATATACTTTGTCACGAAAGGGCCGTTCACCTAAATCTGCCAAACGGCGAAACCCTTGTCATTTATGGTGACAAACCTAGTTCAAATTTACAAATCATCTCCTGTGTTAAGGCACAAAAATATCTTCGTAAGGAATACCATGCCTTTCTAGCCCACATAGTAGACCAGAAAAAAGAACCAAAGAACATTAAAGACATTCTGGAAGTCTGCAACTTCCCAGATATTTTCCCAGAAGATCTTCCAGGAATTCCACCAGAGCGCCAAGTTGAATTCAGAATCGACTTAATCCCCGGAGCTACCCCAGTAGCAAAGTCGCCTTACCGTTTAGCCCCAGCCAAGATGCAGGAACTGTCCAGTCAATTAAACGAGCTACTGAGCAAGGGATTCATCAGACCGAGCTTCTCACCATGGGGAGCACCAGTCCTTTTCGTGAAAAAGAAGGACGGATCCTTTCGCATGTGCATCGATTATCGGGAACTGAAGAAACTCACGATCAAGAACCGATATCCCCTACCGCGCATAGACAATCTGTTCAACCAACTGCAGGGAGCAAGCTACTTCTCAAAGATCGATCTAAGATCTGGTTATCACCAACTGCGAGTGCTGGAAGGAGACATCCCCAAAACAGCTTTCTGAACACGTTATGGTCACTACGAGTTTGTAGTAATGCCCTTCGGATTGACAAATGCTCCAGCGGTGTTCATGGACTTGATGAACCGAGTATGTCGTCCCTTCCTAGATAAATTTGTGATTGTGTTCATAGATGATATATTCATATATTCTAGAAGCCAGGAAGAACACAGCCAACACCTCCGCCAAGTTTTGGAAACGTTGAGGGCAGAAAAGCTTTACGCAAAATTTTCCAAGTGCGAATTTTGGATTCGGAAAGTGGATTTCCTAGAACATGTAGTAAGCAAGTAGGGGATACACGTGGATCCTTCTAAGATCAAGGCAATAGAAAGTTGGACGACACCAAGGACCCCTACAGAAATCCGGAAATTTTTGGGACTTGTTGGGTATTACCGAAGGTTCATACAGAACTTTTCGAAGATTACCAAACCACTCACCACCCTCACTCAGAAGAATGTGACCTTCGACTGGGGAGAAAAACAAGACGCCTCGTTTCAAATGCTAAAGTGAGCCTTATGTAGTGCGCCCATCCTAACCTTGCCCGACGGAACGGAGGACTTCGTGGTCTATTGTGATGCATCAAACCAAGGACTTGGGTGTGTCCTGATGCAAAGAGGGAAGGTCATCGCCTACGCCTCAAGACAACTAAAGACGCACGAAGTGAACTACACAACGCACGATCTTGAGCAAGGAGCAGTCATCTTCGCTCTAAAGATATGGAGACACTATCTCTACGACACGAAATGTACGATCTTCACTGACCATAAAAGCCTCCAACACATCCTCAACCAGAAAGAACTCAACATGAGACAAATACGGTGGGTAGAACTGCTAAATGATTATGAATGCGAGAGTCGATATCATCCCGGAAAGTCTAACGTGGTGGCCGATGCACTCAACCGGAAGGAATACTCGGGCCGCAGAGTGAAGTCTTTAACCATGACAATCCATTCACACCTGTCCACACAAATCAAGGAAGCCCAAATAGAAGCCTTAACATCTGCAAATGTGGCAGGGGAAGCCTTAAGGGGAATGGATAAGAAGTTTGAGATCAAGAATGATGGAGTTCATTACTTTATGAATCGGATCTAGACGCCGAAGTTTGGCGGATTCAGAGAAGTCGTCATGAACGAAGCCCATAAAACGCGATACTCCATACACCCCGGCTCCGATAAAATGTATCTCGACCTCAAGAAATTATATTGGTGGCCGAACATGAAGGCCGAAATTGCTACCTACGTGAGTAAGTGTCTGACGTGTGCCAAGGTGAAGGTAGAATACCAAAAGCCCTCAGGATTGTTGCAACAACCAGAAATACCAGAATGGAAGTGGGAACGTATAACCATGGATTTCACAACCAAACTACCCAGAACATAAAGTGGACTCGACACTATTTGGGTGATTGTCAACAGGTTAACTAAATCAGCACACTTCCTACCGATCAAAGAGACGGATAAATTAGAAATGCTAACTAGGACATACCTCAGAGAAATTGTACGACTACATGGTGTGCCCATATCCATTATCTCGGACCGAGATAGTAGGTTCACCTCAAGGTTCTGGAAATCGCTACAAAAAGCTTTGGGGACAAGGCTAGACATGAGTACCACTTATCACCCACAAACCGACGGCCAGAGCGAGAGAACCATACAAACCCTAGAAGATATGCTGAGGTCCTGCGTAATCGATTTTGGCAAGGCATGGGACACACATCTACCCTTGGTCGAATTTTCGTACAACAATAGTTACCACACTAGTATCAAGGCTGCCCCGTTTGAAGCCCTCTATGGCCGCAAATGCAGGTCACCTTTGTGATTGGCCGAAGTGGGGGACACGCAGCTAGCAAAAGGACAAGCAACAGACAATACGCTTACTGGACCAGAAATCATAAGGGAAACTACGGAGAAGATTGTTCAGATTCGGGAACGTCTAAAAGCATCAATGGACAGACAAAAGAGTTACGCAGATAAAAGACGAAAACCTTTGGAATTCCAGGTCGGAGATCGAGTCCTACTAAAGGTCTCGCCCTGGAAGGGATTAATACGCTTCGAAAAGCACAGGAAAGTGAACCCTAGATACATCGGACCATTCGAGATCCTTGCCAGGATCGGGCCAGTGGCTTACAAACTTAGATTACCTCAGGAGCTCCACAACATACACCCTACATTTCACGTATCAAACCTAAAGAAGTGCTTATCCGATGAGACCCTTGTCATCCCTCTAGACGAAATTGCAATAAATGAAAATCTCCAATTTGTAGAGGAACCAGTAGAGATCATGGATCGGGAAATAAAAAGGACTAAACAAAGCCGCATACCTATTGTAAAGGTCCGCTGGAACGCCAAGCGAGGACCTGAATACACATGGGAACCTGAGGATCACATAAAACAAAAGTACCTGCATCTTTTTCCTAACCTGTAAACTCCACCTTAGATTAAATTTCGGGACGAAATTCCCTTAACGGGGGGATGATGTGACAACCCTATATTTTCCAAAAACAGTGTAACGCTCAAATGTCAAATTCAACGAAAACTATTTTGAATTAACCTCACAAATAAAGTGTTCAAATATCTAAGTTGGGATGCATCAAATATTAGATATCGTGCCAAGGTTTCCAAAAACATAAAGAACGTTCAAAACCGGGTTATATTGAGGAAATTATAACTGCTCGTATAATTACGACATACCGTTAAAACGCTATTTAACGTAAAAAGTGAAATTTCAATAAAATGCATTTTAGCCTTAAGTATCTAAACAAAAGTCGTAGATTTCGTTAAATGGTAAGCGTGCATAAAAAGATCGCCAAAATTGGACTTCGTATGAAGAAGTTACGAATTTCCTAAGTTTCGTAACAGTAGTAGAGGGCTAAAAACTCAAATTGAAGATTGAGTGTTATTTAGCTATCGCCACCTAAACGGAAGTTGAAGATCTCCACAATAGTAATAAAACGATAAAAAGACAAACGAAAACCGACGTCGAATAAAGAAACTATGAATTTTTAACGGACTTTAGGAGTCCCGGACTATTAAAATTATATCATTAAAAATAAATTCAAAACTAGCCGATGGAGTCGAAATGAATGTTATAGAGTATAATCTCACCTACGCGTGGATATGAAGAACACGAAAAACGGAGCCCGTACACGAAAGTTATGGAATTTAGAAGACGGGAGCCGGGATTACGTCGTGCGTAATATTGGAGTACGCCCCGCGTACTAGACCCAGAGTCGAGTGCCATCGGCTGCACTTCTACGCTTAGCTAGACCGGAGTCGTAAGCCATGACGCATTTCTATGCCCCGCGTAACCGAAGTACGCCCAGCGTACTCCGGAGGTACGCCCCACATACGCCATCCTCCAGTACTATAAATACAAGGTTTGAGCCTCGGGTTTTTGCACACCTTCTCAAACTCTCAGTCACTCTCCCATACTTCTAAGCTCCAGAGATCATCCCGATGCCCTCGATTTCCGCACTCGAGCCCCCGACGAAAGATCTACGCTGCAGAGATCCCCGAAGAGCCCGAAGACGCAACTTTCCCCGGTCGAAATTCTGCTCAACTCTAGTCTCTCTCTTCAAACCAAACGAGTGAGTCCATACCCCTACTTTTCAATTCTTTTCATGTTTTAGGGGGGAAATACAAGTACATTACAAGTCAAAGTATCGTTTTATAAGCATAATTATAATATCTATTTTATAGGATATTGATACAAACATATTTATGTTTAAAGGGCTATTATATCAACTAGTTATTCTTACTAAATGGAAACATACTTTTTGAGGAACTATAACGAGTAAAATTAACAAGTTATTCATACATTTTACATATACATTTTGACAAATGAAATACTTTCAAACGAAGTAAAGTCTTTCTTATCGTAAATCTGTTTATACCAAGTAATGTGAGATATTCAAACTTCAACATACTCTTATGTATGCATTTCAAGTCTTGTATTATATACTATAATCTCTTGGAGAGAGAGCGTGATACTTGTGTATAGATCTATACGGGATTGACAACCCCGCACCTAAACTATTAGCTTTAGTTAGACCGGCAGGTCTGGGGTGACAAATGGCATAACACTACAACACCTGAAGAATGTTGTTACAGGCCGCCAGTGTCAATAGTATGGTTATAAAACTCACATAAAAGTATAAAAACAAGTTTGATTTACGAGATTCTTATATGCATTCAGTTTTCCACAACATTTTTAGTACAAGGTTTATCATTATTATTCAAGTATGGAACATACTAACGCACACCAACTCTGGAAACTTTTCAAACCATTTATAGAAAATATTGGATTTTCTAAAAACCTCGTTCATCGATTTACTACAAAAAGGACATAATTTTCAATGAGAAACACTTATGAACTCACCAACTTAATTGTTGACACTTTTTCAAAACCACTTGTATTTCTCAGGGAATCAGTAATACAGGTAACCTACCAGCTTTTGAAGAAGGAACGCTAAGGACGTTTTATTATTGAACATTTATCATCATATTGTAATATTCTTTTGCTAATATGTATAACGCAACAATATATGTTTTCATTATATATATGATGGTTGTGTTACTTTCTTTACAATTTTCAATTGTTGTGATACTATGTGAAGTCATCCACCCCCGAATGTTTCCGCCATTATGGTTTGGGGGTGTGACAGATTGGTATCAGAGCATTGTTTATAGTGAACTAAGTATATCGAACCACATAAGATATACAAACTATAAATGCAAAAGGGACCAAAAACCCTCTGACAAAACGTTTTCATGAACAATATATTTTCTTTTAAAAATATACATCTTTACTCGCATATATTAGTCTCGTATCATGGCAAGTTTTCTAAAAAGTATTAAGGCAAGTTGCGACACTACGAATGGGCCTCGGGGTATGTAATCAGGTCGAGAATAAATATAGCCTGATCAACTATATTTATCCTAGATTTGACCAACGTACGACGAGGAATGGTCATAGTGCCCTCGGTGGCTCGACCTTCACTGGCCGACTCTCGGTAGCTCTGATTTCGACAGGGGCAGATCCCTGAGGTGCTCCGTGAGATGATCCTCATAATTGCGGACACTCTGCCTTCCGGTGTCCGGTCTGGTTGCAGTGGAAACACACTACAAATCCCTTGGGGCAGTTCTTGGCCATATGCTCCTCCTTGCCACACTTGTAGCAAGATCCCGCTCTACAGACTCCATCGTGACCCTTGCCGCACTTCCCACAAGTGCGGCCCTTCTGGCTTCTTGGTTTGGGATCAGCGGGCTTGGCCCGCTTGGCTGCCGGCTGAGACTGTGCCGGTCGCCGATCCCTCCCCTGAGACTCCGCCTCCTCCCTGGCCTGAGTCTCTAGCTCAATCTTCCTCTTCCGGGCATTTGCCTGAAGCTCGGCAAATGTCTGGTACGAGGAGTTCGCCACGAACTCCCGAATGTCTCGCCTCAAGATACTCAGATAGCGGCTCATACGTGCCTGCTCCGTAGACATGTGCTCAGGGCAGAACATCACCTTCTCATGGAACATCCTGGTAATCACCGTAACTGACTCAGTACCCTGCTTGAGGGTCAGAAACTCCTAGGACAAATGCTCCCTCTC